>NW_016107330.1:6481848-6490514 GCF_001604975.1 Cebus imitator
AAAAAAAAAAAAAAAAAAAAGATGAGATGGATCCCAGCCCAACTGAACCCCAATGAGACCTGGTTTCCAGGCTCACTAGAGATTGTTCTCAATTCAGAAATCTCTAGTGATGCTGGGAAAGCAGGTCTCATTCCACAGGTCTCTTGCACCTGCTCCTGCCAGGAAGAAATAGACATCTCTGCTTGTAGCTGCCAGTGCAGTCTCATAGCAACGGGTCTGAAATTGCTCAGGAGGTGAACTCCACTCAGCCCAAGTTCTGACAGCTAATTAATTTCTGTGGTTGCAGCATGAACACCTCCCAAGCATGGGTTCCTTTGCTTCTAGGAAATTTGCCCCCATCTGCAGCATCTGTGAAAATCCCATCATTCCTCGGGATGGGAAAGATGCCTTCAAAATCGAGTGCATGGGAAGAAACTTCCATGAAAATTGCTACAGGTGTGAGGTGAGTGGAGCCCAGGTGGTTTAATAACATTCAATCGCTGCGTGCCAGGCCCTTGGCTGGGTTCTGAGACATGGGGACAGGTCAGGGTGGGGGCCCTGTTCTCAAATTGCTCACTGTCCAGTAGCAGAAACAAAAGATAAAGGAAATACAACTATAGTCTATTAATCAGAACTCTTTGCATTGATGATAGAAACCAAACTCAAATTGCTTTCTGCAAAAAGGCAATCTGTTGGCTCGTGGTGGTAGGATCACTGAGGGTATTGAGTGATGGCATCAGGACTCTCTCTCCATCTCTTTTTTCTTTTTTTTTTTTTTTTGAGATGAAGTCTCACTCTTGTTGCCCAGACTGGAGGGAAGTAGCACAATCTCAGCTCACTGCAACCTCTGCCTCCTGGGTTCAAGCAATTCTCTGCCTCAGCTTCCCAAATACCTGGAATTATAGGCTCGTACCACCATACCGGTCTAATTTTTATATTTTTAGTAGAGACAGGGTTTCACCATGTTGGCCAGGCTGGTCTTGAATTCCTGATCTCAAGTGATCTGCCCACCTCAGCCTCCCAAAGTGCTGGGATTATAGACATGAGCCACCACACCCAACCAAAATTCTTAATTTCTGAACAAGGGGCCCCACATTTTCATTTTGTACTGGATCCTACAAATTATGTAGTTAGTGCTGCTAAGGAGCCTCCAGAAACCCTCTCCCACCCCTTCTACTGCCAGCTCCTCATCACTGAAGCTTCTATCTTCTCTGGTGATGGTGACAAGGTGGCAACTTTTATGGGAGGACCCAAGTGGAGAGCCCCAGAGCAAATATCTTACTCAGCCGATGAGTAATTCTAAACACTTGTTCACTCCCATTTATTTAAACAGATACTGGAACCCAGAGGCTATTTGCACTGTGGTTGTCAAGGGAGCTGGGTAGAGAAGTTGATAAATTGCTGCATCATTACATTGTCTGTTGGTTGTAGTTCAAAGTCCTGCTGATAATGCATTTTGAAAGCCCAATGAGGAAGTTCAAGGGCTGTTATCCCCACCATCGTCCTAATGAGTTCCAGAGTGACTGGCAGTTTCCTAAGCCTGGCCAGGAAGCACATAAACCCTCCAGTGAGTTAGCCAAGTCTCCTGTAGTAAGTCAGAATTTGGACTCCAGCAGTTACGTGTCAGAAGATGAGGCTCTTGGCCAGGTACAGTGGCTCATGCTTGTAATCCCAGCACTTTGGGAGGCCCAGGCAGATGGATCACTTGCAGTCAGGAGTTCAAGACTAGCCTGGACAACATGGCGAAACCCAGTTTCTACTAAAAATACAAAAATTAGGCCGGGCGCGGTGGCTTATACCTGTAATCCTAGCGCTTTGGGAGGCCAAGGTGGGTGGATTATGAGGTCAAGAGATTGAGACCATCCTGGCCCAAATGATGAAACCCTGTCTCTACTAATAATACCAAAATTAGCTGGGCGTGGTGGCGTGCACCTGTAGTCCCAGCTACTTGGGAGGCTGAGACAGGAGAATCACTTGAACCTGGGAGGCGAAGGTTGCAGTGAGCCGAGACCATGCCACTGCACTCCAGCCTGGGTGACAGAGTGAGACACTGTCTCAAAAAAAAAAAAAAAATTAGGCATGGTGGCACATGTCTGTAGTCCCAGCTAGTCGAGAGGCTGAGGCAGGAGAATCATTTGAACCCAGGAGGCAGAGGTTGCAGTGAGCCAAAAGTGTGCCACTGCACTCCGCCTGGGCAACAGAGCAAGACCCCATTCCAAAAAAATAATAAATAAATAAAAATGAGGCTCCTGAGCCCCAGCAGCCTGGAAGGAGCTGAGTACTGTTTCCTAAGAAGGAAAATGGGTTTCCGTGCACTGCCCACGCCTGCATCTCACCATTTCTACTTGCTTTGGGGTCCGTATTATTTATGACTATCGTTGGAAGTATAACGATACTTTTATGCATAGGTAGTGTTTTAAAATGTATAAAATGCTTTTATTAACATCACCTTGTTTAATCCTAGTGATAGCCTTGTGAGATGGGATTTATTGTCCCCATGTAAGATGAGGAAACAGATGGGGTGTGATGGCTCACACCTGTGATCCCAGCACTTTGGGAGGCTGAGACAGGAAGATCCCTTGAGCCCAGGAGTTTGAAGCCAGGCTGGGCAGTAAGACCTCATCTTTACAAAAAAAATGTTTTGTATTTGCGAGGCATGGTGGTACCCGTCTGTAGTTCCAGCTACTCTGGAGGCTGAGGCAGGTGGATTGCTTGGACCTGACACAGGTGGAGGCTGCAGTGAGCCATGATCATGCCACTGCACTCCAGCCTAGGTGACAGAGCGAGGCCCTGTCAAAAAAAAAGAGAAGGGAAAACAGGCAAATGGTCTCAGAAAAGTGGTTCCAGCCATGCTTGCGTGGGCTGGGTTCGGCGAGCTTTCAGCTGCCGCACGGCTGCCTTGCAGATGGTATGAGACTTGGCAGTAGATGAGGTGTTTCCTCCAATTGGTTCTCATTTAGGAGGGGTCACAGGTGGCACAGATGCTGCAGCTGTGTAGCCCGGAGTCCACTTAAGAGACTCAAGTGGCCTTACAGGGAAGAGACACTCAAGAGTGCCTTACCCAGCTGGCCATGGAGGAAGGCAGATTGCAGATGCTGGTCTCTACTGGGCCAGGAGGGCCACCTGTGACCCCGAAGTTGTCCCTATAGGGACTCTTTTGTGGGATCAATGCAGCTTCCAAAGGGTACCCAGAACCAAGGCTTTGCACACAAACTTTCCCTTCTGTCATTCTCCAGCATGTGCCAAGGGGAGGTTTCTGGGGCAGAACAGTGATGTTGGCACTTTGGGCCCTGAATCCCTGTGTTCCTCCCTTGGTGATTTGAAAAATTGAAAATACTAACATTTGTGCCAGTTTTGAAGCTGTGTGGGCCATGGAGCCACAAAAAGTCCCCTGGACCCAGAGCTTGGAAACCCCATCTGGTCCCGGCTCCAGAACCAGCTGTGTGACCTGGGGCAGAGCCCACCCCTCCCCTGGACCTCGGTATCCCAGCTATGAAATGAAGAGACTGGACTAGATTCAGGCAGTCATCAGCAGATGCCTGTGGCTGGCTGCGCTGGGCTGGGCTGGAGACTTGGCCATAAATAGGGTTCCTGTCTCACAGAATTTATGTTCTAAAGGGGCTGTTAGGCTGGGCACAGTGGCTTATACCTGCAATCCCAGCATAGGAGGCGGAGGTGGGCGGATCAGTTGAGGTCAGGAGTTGGAGACCAGCCTGGCCGACATGGCAAAACCCTGTCTCTACTAAAAATACAAAAATTAGCCAGGCATGGTGGTGCACGCCTGTAATCCCAGCTACTTTGGGAGGCTGAGGCAGGAGAATTGCTTGAACCTGGGAGGTAGAAGTTGCAGTGAGCTGAGATCGTGCCACTGCACTCCAGCCTGGGTCACAGAGCAAGACTGTCTCAAAATAAATGAATAATAAACACAAATTTTAAAAAATAATATTTATTTTTGAGAAGGAGTTTCGCTCTTGTTGCCTAGGCGGGAGTGCAGTGGCACGATCTCAGCTCACCACAAACTCTACCTCCTGGATTCAAGCGATTCTCCCTCCTCAGCCTCCCGACTGGCAGGAGTTACAGGCATGCTCCACCACACCTGGCTAATTTTGTATTTTTAGTAGAGTCGAGGTTTCTCCATGTTGGTCAGGTTGGTCTCGAACTCCCAACCTCAGGTGATGCGCCCGCCTCAGCCTCCCTAAGTGCTGGGATTACAGGTGTGAGCCACCACTCCCAGCCTTAAAAAAATGATAAAGGGACTATTAAGGCCCTTCTAGCCCCATCCTTCCCTGAACCCTCAGGGGACTCCCCCAGGTGTCCTCAGTCTTCCTGACAGTGAATGTCTGTCCTCACCCATGCCTCCACGTGGATTAAAGCCCCTGTGTGTGTCTGCGTCTCGTATTCCCTGATGGAGACCTGGCCCAGGTGCTGGGAGGACAGCCACGAGCAGCCTCCTTCCTCCTGCTTAAGGCGCAGTTCCACTCATGCAGTTGGTTTATGTGGCAGATGCCAAGTGAGTTCCTCCGCTGTGCAGGCAGCGCCCAGGCCTGGGGTGGGTCTGCAGGTGTCCTTGTCTCCCCAGGACTGCAGGATCCTCCTGTCTGTGGAGCCCACGGACCAAGGCTGCTACCCCCTGAACAACCGTCTCTTCTGCAAGCCGTGCCACGTGAAGCGGAGTGCTGCAGGGTGCTGCTGAGAGCACCCTCTGGGTGTCGGGCAGTGAATGGACCACTAGCCCCAGCTGGGGCCCTTCCCTGACTTGGTTTCCCTTCCTGACCTGCTCTTGCACACTTTCTTTCTGAGCCTCCATAGGGACCAGCCTGCAAGTCGTCTCAGCCTGTCCAGGACACAGCGGGCTGAGTGCCCCCCAACCTTCCACTCCTCCTCTACCCTCTGGGCACCAGAAGACTCCTGGACCATGAGCGTCACCCCCAGAATTCCCTGCTGGGCCCACCCCACTTCCAGGGGAAAGCTGGGGGAAGTCTGCCGGGGCACTTGGACCCCTATCACTGACTGTAGCTGCTTGGTAGGGGTGCTGGGACCAGCCTGGCCTGTTGTAGGGTTGAGCTGTTTGAGGAAAAACTCCAAGATCCCTTAAAAAGTGCTTTTTAGGCCAGGCATGGTGGCCCATGCCTGTAATCCCAGCAGTTTGGGAGGCCAAGGTGAGTAGATCACTGAGGTCAGGAGTTCGAGAACAGCCTGGCCAACATGGCGAAACCCCATTTCTACTAAAAATACAAAAATTAGCTGGGCGTGGTGGTGCATGCCTATAGTCCCAGCTACATGGAAGGCTGAGGCAGGAGAATCACTTGAACCTGGGAGGCAGAGGTTGCAGTGAGCTGAGATTGCGCCACTGCACTCCAGCCTGGAAGACAGAGAGAGACTCTGTCTCAAAAAAAAAAAAAAAAAAGAAAAAGAAAAATGCTTTTTGAAAATGTTGAGGTTGAAATGATGGGAACCAGCATTCTTTGGATTTAGGGTAGAGGGTATAGTAGCAAACACCTCTCTGTGGTTCACACATACAAGAATGGGACCCAGTGGGGGCACAGCCCTGGACTTCCCCACCCTGGCATAGGTTATGCTAAACTGGGGCTGGGGCCCAGGTCCAGGAGGAGAGGTTGTTTCACAGACTCCCTGGGATGTCAGCAGCCCCCACCTGCCTTCTAGCACCCTCTCCCAGTGCTGCAGTGAGTCAGCAGGCATGCAGTGAGAGCCTGTTGCATGCTGGGAACAGGGTGCAGGGGCCAAGCGTGCCTCCTGGACATGTGACAGGAGCCATGCGCCCCCCTCCCGTCCACAACACACGAGTACTTCTCCAAAATGGTGCTGGGACAGGTGTCCCTTTGTCCCCCTGGTTATGACCTCAAGTCCCACTTGGGCCCTGCAGCCCAGCCTGTCTTGTAACCACCGCCTCCTCAAGGCCACACCTGGAAGATTCCTTTTGAATGAGAATTAACATTGTTGCTTCATCACTTCTAAGACATTTTGCAGGGCATGGACAAGTGAAACAATGTGCTTTCCAGGCTGGGCGTGGTGGCTCACACCTGTGATCCCAGCACTTTGGGAGGCTGAGGCAGGCGAATCACGAGGTTAGGAGATCGAGACCAGCCTGGCCAACGTGGTGAAACCCCGTCTCTATTAAAATACAAAAAAAAATAGCTGGGCATGGTGGCACATGCCTGTAGTCCCAGCTACTCAGGAGGCCGAGCTGAACCTGGGTGGTGGAGGTTGCAGTGAGCTGAGATTTTGCTGGTGCACTCCAGCTGAGCGACAGAGCAAGACTGTGTCTCAAAAAAAAAGAATGTGCTTTCCTTTTCCTCCCTGGGGTCTCACTGTCCCACAGGCTCCCAGGAGACTCCCATAGCTGCCATGCACTGGGCAAGCTTCTCTACAGAGCCCAAGGGGCTTCAGTCTAGAGCGCAGCATCGCCCTAAGCCTAAAGCAGGGCATCCCAAACTTCTGCATTCACAGACCACCTCCACAATTGTCATAACCAAAGGCCTCCTGTTATTTCATTTAAATCAACATGCTATTTTGTTTTCACTCACTTCTGACTTTAGCCTTGCGCTGAGCCGTGTATCCATGCAGTCATGCTCACACGCTAGTTAATGTTTTTCTTCTTACATATGAAAATAAATGCATAACTGTTAGAAGCTCTTCTGTGTTGCATATAAGCTCTCACACAGGTAAATGCTGGCCTTTAGTAGTAGCCCTGGAAAAATGTTTGCTGGGCATCTGTTCGCCGTGGCAGGAGTGTCCGGAAAGCGCTGGGCTCAGCTCAGAAGATGGAGGGACTTGTTTCCTGCCTCATGCCCAGCACCAGAGGCTGGTGCCGGCTAGCTCACAGGTGTGCTTCTCCTGGACGTAGGCTACCACTGATGGGATTGGCTGCAGGGGCCTCACTAAGGCCACCAAATGCTTTATGAATGAATACTCAGGCTGGGCCTGGTGGCTGATGCCTATAATCCCAGCACTCTGGGAGGCCAAGGAGGGTTGATCACGAGGTCAAGAGATAGAGACTATCCCGGTCAACGTGGTGAAACCCCGTCTCTGCTAAAAATACAAAAATTAGCTGGGCATGGTGGTGCGCACCTGTAGTCCCAGCTACTCGGGAGGCTGAGGCAAGAGAATTGCTTGAACCCAGGAGGTGGAGGTTGTGGTGAGCCGAGATCATGCCATTGCACTCCAGCCTAGGTAACAAGAGCAAAACTCCATCTCAAAAAAAAAAAAAAAAAAAAAAAAAAAACCCCCACAAAAAAAAAAAAAAAAAAAAAAGAATGAACACTCAGGCTGGGTGTGATAGCCAATGCCTGTAATCCCAGCACTTTCAGAAGCTGAGGTGGGCGGATCACTTGAGGCCAGGAGTTCCAGACCAGCCTGGCCAACATGGCGAAACCCTGACTCTTCCAAAAATACAAAAATTAGCTGGGCTTGGTGGCACATGCCTCTAGTCCCAGCTACTCAGAAGGCTGAGGCAGGAGAATCCGTTGAACCTGGGAGGATGAGGTTGCAGTGAGCTGAGATCACATCACTGCACTCCATCCTGGGTGACAGAGTAAGACTGTCTCAAAAAAAATAAGTCAGGCTGGGTGCAGTGCCAGCACTTTGGGAGGCCGAGGTGGGTGGATGGGTTGAGCCTAGGAGTTTTTGAGATCAGCCTGGGCAACATGGTGAAACCCCATCTCTACAAAAAATGAGCCGGGCATGCACCTGTAGTCCCAGCTACCTGGAGGCTGCGGTAGGAGAATCACCTGAGCCTGATGCTGAGGTAGGAGGTTGAGGATGCAGTGAGCTGTGATTGTGCCACTATGCTCCAGCCTGGGTGACAGAGTGACACCCTGTCTCAAAAAAAAAGTCCCAAAAGGCCACTCACCCCCAGGGCCTACTCCCTGCACATAACCAGGCTGTTCTCCCTCTGCAAGCTTGCACATTGGCCTCTGGGCTCACCTGGTGAGCACAGGCCCAGAGGCAGTTGGTGGTCTAAAAGAGTGCTGGCTTGGGGACAGGCCACCCAGAGCTCAGACCTCTCTCTGTACTCAATATCCTCAGCCTTGATGCTCCCATCTGGAGCAATTTAAAAAAAAATTTTTTTTATATAAACAGAGGGCCGGGCGCAGTGGTTTATGCCTGTAATCCCAGCACTTTGGGAGGCTGAGGCAGGTGGATCACGAGGTCAGGAGATCGAGACAATCCTGGCTAATATGGTGAAACCCCATCTCTACTAAAAATACAAAAAAAAATTAGCCAGGTGTTGTGGCAGGCGCCTGTAATCCCAGCTACTCGGGAGGCTGAGGCAGGAGAATTGCTTGAACCTGCGGGGGCAGAGGTTGCAGTGAGCCGAGATCGCACCACTGCACTCCAGCCTGGGCAGCAGAGCAAGACTCCATCTAAAAAAAAAAATAGAGGCCGGGCATGGTGGTACACGCCTGTAATTCCAGCACTTTGGGAGGCCGAGGTGGATGGATCACCAGGAGTTCACAGCCAGCCTGACTCACATGGTATAACCCTGTCACTACTGAATACAAAAAAATTAGCCTGGCATGGTGGCACATGCCTATAATCTGAGCTACTTCGGGGACTGAGACCGGAGAATTGCTTCTACCTGGAAGGTGGAGGTTGCAGTGAGCCGAGATTGTACCATTGCACTCCAGCCTGGGCAACAAGAGTGAAACTCTGTCTTTTTTTTTTTT
>NW_016107330.1:6492079-6499085 GCF_001604975.1 Cebus imitator
GATCAATTCGACTGTTGAAACTTGTGCATGCTTCACGAAGTTCTCGTGTTGTGTTCTTCAGTTCCATTAATTCACTTATTTTCGTTTCTAAATTGTCTATTCTCATTAGCATTTTGTCAAACCTTTTTTCAAAGTTCTTAGTTTCTTTACATTGGGCTAGAACATGTTCTTTTAACTCACAGAAGTTCCTTATCATCCACCTTCTGAAGCCTAAATCTGTTAATGGAACGCACTCGTTCTCCATCAGGCCTTGTTCCCTTGATGATGAGGAACTGGGATCCCCTGTAGAAGGAGAAGCGTTCTGATTCTGGGTATTCTCAACCTTTTTACACTGGTTTCTTCCCATCATTGTGAGTTTATCCACGTGTCGTCTTTCTGATTGCCAACTTTCAAATTAGGTCTCTGAGTGGACGTCCAACTTGTTGATTCTCAGCGCCGAAATCTAAGCAACCCAAGGCGCCGGCCAAAACAGCGGCATCAAGATTCGTGGTGCTTTTCTGCTCGGAAATCTCCGGTCTGGCTTCCCTCTTGAATCCCTTTTTCAGTCAGGTAAATGGGCTACTCTGCCTTCCCAGAGCTCCAAATGTCCATCAAAAAGGGACCCAGTCCCGTTTACTCTGCACCGAGAACCGCCGCGCCAAAGCGCTGGCAAAACCGCCACACAAGCCACAAGAGTCGCGCTGATGACCCGTGGGGCTCCTCCGCTGGGAATCTCCTAGTCCGTGGGCAACAAAAATTCGTCTGAAAGTGTGGCATCCTCTCTTTCTGTGCGCTTTCTCCGTCTTAAGAAAAAAATAGAAATGGAGTCCCACTATGTTGCCCAGGCTGATCTCAAACTCCTGGGCTCAAGCAATCCTCCCACCTTGGCCTCCCAAATAGCTGGGATTACAGCTGTGAACCACCACGCCCAGCCAACTGGAAACAATTCTAATCTATCATGGTGGGTTGCTGAGATAAAAGGGAAGTATCAGGCTAGGGTGATTTCAGCTCAGCTCATGAGTCACTGGCTCCATCTCGTGATACTCTAAAATTCTCTAGCCACTTCCTCCATGGTCATGTTGATGCCTGTCAGACCACCAGGAACATGCCTGAAGTCAACAAAGTTGGGTTTATTACACTTGCTGTGGCAAGGGAGGCCACAGAGCACAGGGAAGCCTGGGTGTCTCCAAAGGCAGTGTTAGTACTGGTATTGGATTTGGAGAAAGATTTAAGGAAGTGCAGGTTTGCTCTGGATGTGTGCTGTCAGAAAGCAGGGGTGGTTGCATGGTTGAGTGGCTCGATCCCTTTATATCTCCAGCTGTGACTGCTCAGGTTAGGGAGACATTGGTCATTTGTGTGGGTGGCCCCGAGATGCGTGTTCAGGACAGCTGCTGAGTGGCGTCGCTTTTGACTTTGACTCACCTCCTCATGATCACAGAGTGACCTTGCCCCATGTGGGTGAGCTGGGAGCACCCCACGCCGCAGCTGTGAGGCCACGCCCACTCCCAGCTCTCAGGGGCCACTTTCTCTTAGTCACCAAGTTTGGTCTTGTTTGATTTCTTCTATCATTAAAATATAGCTTTGTTAGTCTGGGCACGGTGGCTCACGCCTGTAATCCCAGCACTTTGGGAGGCCAAGGCAGGGGGATCACTTGAGGCCAGGAGTTTGAGACCAGCCTGGCCAATGTGGTGAAAACCCATTTCTACTAAAAATACAAAAATTAGCCCGGTGGGGTGGCAGGCACCTGTAGTCCCAGCTACTTGGGAGGTGGAGGTGGGAGAATCACTTGAACCCTGGAGGCAGAAGTTGCCGTGAGCCAATATCACACCACTGCACTCCAGCCTGGGGTGACAGAATAAGACTATCGTAAAAAAATAAAAAATAAATAAATAAATAGTTCTGGGGCTGTATGGTGGTGATGCTTGCCCCATAGTCTGAATGTGCTTAACGCCACGGAACTGTACAGTTAGAAACTGTTGAGTCTCCTACATAGGTCTCCCTCCAAAAGGGCATGTCTTCAGGACAGCTGCAGCAATTCCACAGCTACACACTCGCTATCTAGTTTTTTTTTTTTTTTTTTTTTTTTTGCGACGGAGTTTCGCTCTTGTTACCCACGCTGGAGTGCAATGGCGCAATCTCGGCTCACCGCAACCTCCGCCTCCTGGGTTCAGGCAATTCTCCTGCCTCAACCTCCTGAGTAGCTGGGATTACAGGCACACGCCACCATTCCCAGCTAATGTTTTTTGTATTTTTAGTAGAGACGGGGTTTCACCATGTTGACCAGGATGGTCTCGATCTGTTGACCTCGTGATCCACCTGCCTCGGCCTCCCAAAGTGCTGGGATTACAGGCTTGAGCCACCGCACCTGGCTGTTTTGTTTTTGAGACAGGGTTTTGCTCTGTGGCCCAGGCTGGAGTGCAGTGGTATGATTGGAGTGCAATTGGTTGTGATGGTAAGTTTTATACCTATTTTAACACAATTGAAATATACATATATGATAATGTAACAGTCCCCTGCCCAGGGTCCTGGGAAGGCTGGCCACTGCTGTCTTCAGACCCAACTGGTTGTCCCAGCTGCCCTGAAATCCCTAAAAGCAGGTGCGCATATAGCCACTAGAGGGCAGCATAAGCCGGCGAACAGGGAGCCAGGGCAGGAATGATTTCAGGGTTCACCCAGGTCCTCAACTTCTCCAAACGCCAGACAGGAAGGATCATTCCAGCCCACCCACCAGGCCTGGCTGCAGTGAGGCTGAGAGGAGAGAACAGATTGCAAAACTAGAAAGTGTCCTGGCTGGGCTGGGCGCAGTGGCTCACGCCTGTAATCCCAGCACTTTGGGAGGCCAAGGCATGTGGATCACCTGAGGTCAGGAGTTTGAGATCAGCCTGGCCAACAGGATGAGACCCCCATCTCTACTAAAAGTACAAAAATTAGCCGAGTGTGATGGTGTGCGTCTGTAGTCTCAGCTACTAAGGAGGCTGAGACAGGAGAATTGTTTGAACCTGGGAGGTGGAGGTTGCAGTGAGCCAAGATCACACCACTGCACTCCAGCCTGGGTGACAAGCAAGACTGTCTCAAAAAAAAAAAAAAAGTGTTCAGCCTGGGCAACATGGAGAAACTCCATCTCTACTAAAAGTAGAAAAATTAGCCGGGGATGGTTGTGAGCACCTGTGGTCCCAGCTACTTGGGAAACTGAGATGGGAGGATCACCTGAGCCCAGGATGCAAAGGTTGTAGTAAGCTGAGATCACACCACGCCACTGCACTCCAGCCTGGGCCACAGAGCGAGACCCTATCTCAAAAACAAAACAAAAAAACTAGAGAGTGAGTGATGTGGCTGTGGCATTGCTTCAGCTGTCCTGGCGACACGCCCTTTTAGAGGGAGACCAGTTGGGGACTGAATTCTTCACTGGCTCAAACCCCACCTGCTAGGAGGGGCCACCTGGAAGTCCCCATGCTGCTCCCCTGCAATTCCATACCTGGGAACCTGGGCACAGTAAGCACAGAATCAGGGCTGGGACAAAGGGCAGCATGGCGCACTGCGGAGTCCTGAGCCTTTCCAATGGTCTCCCTGTCCCCAGGAGCCCCTTTCCTGAGTCACAGGCCACCCCCTCCACGGCAACCCAATCCCCTCCCTACCCTGGTAGAGAGACAAATGGTAGAAATGGGGAATTGAATGGAGTGCAGGAGGGGAGGAGGCTGGAGAGAGGGGAGGAGGCTGGGCTGATAAGGAAGTATGTCAGGGACTAAGGACATTTTCCAAGAAATGTTCTCCTCAGTTTAATGCACAGCTTATGTAACAAAATAATCAATCAATGAAGTAACAATGTTGACATCCCCAAAGAGGAGGAAGTTGCACATCAGAGAGGTGGTGCCACTGCACAGGGCCTCACAGCAGAGACAGATCAAAGTGGGTCCAGTGAAAATTCTATAGGCCCTCATTACAGACCTACTTCAGAAATCCATATTCTAGAATGTTCCAGAATCCATCATGTGATAAAGGTGCCAAAGTCCAACTGAAAAAAAATACCGAATGTCTTGAGGCCTGCATCTTTTTTTGTTTGTTTGTTTTTTGTTTTTTGAGACAGGGTGTCACTCTGTTGCCCAGGCTAGAGTACAGTGGTGCAGACACGGCTCACTGCAGCTTTGATGATCTCCTGGGCTCAAGCAATCCTCCTACCTCGGCCTCCCAGGTAGCTGAGACCCCAAGCATGCACCACCACGCCTGGCTAATTTTAAACATTTTTTGTAAAGATGGGTTTTTGCCATGTTGTTGAGGCTGGTCAGGAATTCTTGGCCCCAAGCAATCCTCCTGCCTCAGCCTCCTAAAGTGCTGGGATTGGGGCCGGGCGCGGTGGCTCAAGCCTGTAATCCCAGCACTTTGGGAGGCTGAGGCGGGTGGATCACGAGGTCAAGAGATCGAGACCATCCTGGTCAACATGGTGAAACCCCGTCTCTACTAAAACTACAAAAAATTAGCTGGGCATGGTGGCACGTGCCTGTAATCCCAGCTACTCAGGAGGCTGAGGCAGGAGAATTGCCTGAACCCAGGAGGCGGAGGTTGCGGTGAGCCGAGATCGCGCCATTGCACTCCAGCCTGGGTAACAAGAGCGAAACTCCGTCTCAAAAAAAAAATAAAATAAAATAAAAAAATAAAGTGCTGGGATTACAGGAGTGAGCCACTATGCCCAGCTAAGTAAGACCTGCATCTGTTTTGTTTTCCTTTTTTTTTTTTGTTTTGGTAGAGATGAGATCTCTCTATGTTGCCCAGGCTGGTCTTGAACTCCTGAGCTCAAGTGATCCTCCTGCTTTGTCCTCCCAAAGCCACATGCGTGAGCCACTGCGCCAGGTTAAGACCTGCATCTTATGTGGGGGGAGTTTAGACTGCAGGCTGTTGCTTGCAAGTGAGATATAATTTTCCTAACCCATCTGGAAAGGTCCTTGTATCCTGTATGACTCATACTAATTCTCTGAGAGTGATCATCAGATTAGAGACCCTGGAGTGTGCCCTGCTCATAACCTTCCTTCTGCAGAAAACAATGTGTGTGATTCAGCAGAAAATAATGCACTGTCTACACACAGCACACCCTTCCTGATTATCAGATTCTAGCCTTATGTTGTCTTTGAGCTACTTTACAGCTCTGTAAATTGTAGGTAAATGATATATTGCTGGCCGGGCATGGTGGCTCAAGCCTGTAATCCCAGCACTTTGGGAGGCTGAGGAGGGCAGATCACTTGAGCTCAGGAGTTCAAGACCAGCCTGGCCAACATGGTGAAACCCCATCCTTACTAAAAATACAAAAATTAGCCGGGCATGATGGCAGGTGCCTGTAATCCCAGCTACTCAGGAGGCTGAGGCAGAACCCGGGAGGCAGAGGTTGCAGTGAGCCAAGATGGTGCCACTGCGCTCCAGCCTGGGCAGTAGAGCGAGACTCACTCTCAAAAAAAAAAAAAAAAAAAAGATATATTGCCTAGTATCTAGTAGAGGCTCTCCCTCACTCTCTTGTTGAAAAACCAGTTTCGATTTTCACATTCATTTCGATATTCCTGACCTATGAATGTGACTGTTCTTAGCTGCCCTTCTGAACTGGTTATAACATCACCTGGCTCCCTTACAAGTTAAATAAAATGGTTAATACCTATTCATTTTCTATCTATGTGGGAGGCATGATTTTACCTTTTTTTGAAAATGACCTTGCAACACTTCCTTCATCAGGTGTTTATGACAGCTCCTTTAGGCCAGAGGTGGTGGGGTTCCTTGCAGGACATCCCATGAAGCAGAGTTAAGAGCAGCAGGCAGGCGGCCTCTGAATGGGAAGGGAGGGGAGGGGAGGAGGAAGAGAAGAGGGAGGGGTTCTGCCCTGTGGATGGGACAAGGTCTTAGCAAAACCTAGATTCTTGGGCTGGGTGAAGTGGCTCGTGTCTATAATCCCGGCACTTTGGGAGGTGAGGTGGGAGGATCACTTGAGCCCAGGAATTCTATTCCAGCCTGGGCAACAGAGCAAGACCCCATCTCTAAAAAAAAAAAGAAAGAAACTAAATTATCTCTCTGGTTAAGCTCCTAGCCAGCTATTTGACCTTGAGACACAACCTCTTTAAGTTTTGAGGGTAAGGAATGGTATCAAAAACTGACATTTATTTCCTGAGTTCTCATTTGTCATGTTTGGGGAGAGGCTGGAGAGGTGGGATGATTGATTATGCAGGAAGGAAGCTAGGTTTCAGCAGGTAGGCATTCTGCCTGGGATCGAGGCTCCTTGGTGATGATGATACTGACAGTAATAACAACAGCAGCCACTACCATTTCATGGGCACACATATGCCCATATGTATTATCTCACCTAGTCCCCACCGCTGCCTGGAAGGAACGATCTATGATCCCAGGGAGACAAAGGCTCAAGGTCACATCACATAGATTCCAGCTCTAAATTTAGCCACATCCTAAACCCTTTATTCCACTGCTTTTGCCTCCAGAAGTGACAGGGCAATCCCTTGGCCATCACTTTCTTCCTCGCCTGGAAAACAGAGAGAATTATTACTTTGATCACCACACATAAAAGAATGCAATGGCGGATGACCAGATGCCATGTAATTTCCTGGGCGGATTCTAGAAAGGAAGAAAGGACATTAGTGGAAAAGCCGGTGAAATTCCAAGAAAGTCTGGAGTTTGGTGAGTCATGTTGTACCAATGTCGGTTTCCTAGTTTTGACAGTGCCATAGTTGCGTGAGATGTTGATGGAAGGGAAACTGATGAAGCGTGTAAGAGACCTCTATATGATCTTTGCAGTGTTTCAGTATATCTAAATTTATTTTGAAATCAAGTTTCTTATTTAAAGGGGAAAGCCTTTGCACCTCAGCTCTGGGATGCCCTGCCTCCCGCTGATAATGTAAGAACAAGTGAGGGAGAGGAGGCCATCAGACACTCTTCTGCTAACAGGAGAGTTGGGCTGAGAGGGGAGTCGTGTCTGGACAAGGGGGAGGGGCCGCTTACTAAGGAGAGGGGCAGAGAAGAGGAGGGGGACCTGACCCAATTT
>NW_016107330.1:6499421-6501478 GCF_001604975.1 Cebus imitator
TCACCATGTTGACCAGGATGGTCTCGATCTCTTGACCTCGTGATCCACCCGCCTCGGCCTCCCAAAGTGCTGGGATTACAGGCTTGAGCCACCGCGCCTGGCCTCCTGACCCAATTTCTATAGCATGTAGAGACAGGTGCCAAGCAGGAAGAGAATGATGAGGGGTTTCAGAAAATCAAAGTGACCTTCACCTAATGTGGGTGGTAATTTTTTTCTGGTCCATAAACACAGCAAGGGTTCCTCAGGAAAACACAACATGACCCAGGAATCCTGAACTGGTCCTTTAAAGTTAGCAGGATTCCAAGCTTCAGACCATAGGGAGGGACTGGGTGAAGCAGAAGAAAGAAACCCATGAGGGGTTACCCTGAAGGCCCAATCAGAAGACAGATGGGGGTCAGTGAGGGTTAAGAACGCTCTCTGGGGCCTGTGAGTCATGGGCCTGGCAGCTTGGGGCTTTCCAGGACTGCTCAGACGGGCTGTGGCATGCAGGGAACTCAACCAGAACCTCCCTTGCAAATCTGCACCCCTTCCCCCAGCACCCGGCCCTTGGCAGGGCAGAACTCCCTATGGCCCAGCCGGGGATGGCTTCAAATCAGGTCCCATGGGCAGGAAGCAAACAATGGCTCCACTCTAGTGTACCTAGAGATATCCCACTTCATTCATTCATCTGTTCATTCACTCATTAATAAAATGCCCATTGACCCCTCCCAAATGCCAGTCACTGCCCTTGGCACAGAGCTCAGTTGTGTGGAAAAAGGAGGAAAGACAACAGCCCGTGCTAGGGAGACACAGCAAGGAGTCCAGGAGGGCAGGCTGCGGAGAAAGTGATGTCAGAACTGGGCCTAAAGGGTGTGCAGGTCAGCCAGGCAAGGCTCTGGGCCCAGAGGTCTCCAGGTGCATGCTCTCTGAGCTGGGCACAGCTGAATGTGGCTGAGGGTGTGAGAAGTGGCAGGATGAGGTCCAGACTCAGGCAGGAACCAAAGCAGCAAGCCTTCCTAGACTCTGCTGGGGTAGAGACTTTTTCCCCTGTGAGCAATGGGTGAGAAGGAAGAACCCCAAGCCAGTAGAATTCAGTGGTGGCTGGGGCCCAGAGAGGGTGTGAGACCGGCCAAGCTCACACAGCTGGTTAGTGGCCAAGCCCTGCGTGTCCTGGCCGCCAGAACAGGGCTTTCCCCACCCCTCCTGCTGCCTGTCTTATCTTCGAGACCTACTTGTAAACACAGGCAGGCACCTGCAAACACCTGAACACCTCTTCGAGGAGGAGGGTGGAGGTGGGGGAATGAAGGCATGCAGGTGATTGGGGTCAGTGTTGTGCACAGGCTGACCCAGTGCAGACGGTCCAGTCAGTGGGAAGGAGGGCAGAATTCCTGTATGCGTGAGAGCACTTGCCCTAAAGGGATTCAGTGAATCACTGGGTTCACACCTCCTCCTCCCTCTGGGCTTTGATCTCAGTTCCCTGGAGGGAGGTGCGGCCTGGATTCCTGGGGGCAGGACCATCCTCCTCTCCCTGCCCTGCCCTGTGGGTCCAGCCTGGGATGCTGGCTGCCTCCACTCCCCTCTGAACTCCCACACACACCCTTTTGAGGCCCTGGTAAGTTTCCATTGGCCCCACTGGCTGAGTCAGGCTTGACCATCACCTAGGACATTTGCTTCCCTCTCCTGCTGAGCTCAGCCATGCATTTTACTGCCTGGTGCCACATTCCATCCCCTCCTGTCTCTGGGAGGATGATCAGATCTGGCAAAGAGCCCATGACTGCCCAACCAGCAGAATGAAGTAAATGACCACAGGGTGGGACTCCGTAGAGACCGAGACACCCGGAAGCTCTTGGACTGAGGACTAGAGGAAATAACCCCAGAGGCTGCCCCCGAGCAAGGACCTACTTACTAACGCTGTCAACAGCCCTGGGAGACAGAAATATTATCATCTCTATTTTATAGAGAGGAGAAGGGCCGGGTGCGGTGGCTCAAGCCTGTAATCCCAGCACTTTGGGAGGCCGAGGCGGGTGGATCACGAGGTCAAGAGATCGAGACCATCCTGGTCAACATGGTGAAACCCC
>NW_016107330.1:6502223-6503354 GCF_001604975.1 Cebus imitator
AGGAGGCGGAGGTTGCGGTGAGCCGAGATCGCGCCATTGCACTCCAGCCTGGGTAACAAGAGCGAAACTCCGTCTCAAAAAAAAAAAAAAAGAGAGAGGAGAAAAGAGGGGTGCAAGAGTCATGGGGACAGTGAATTACCCTGACATCCACAAAGGGCCCTCTAGGGCTCTGTGTCATGAGTTGAAAGGGAGGCAGCTGGCAAGGTGGTGTGACCTTTAGCTGCCCAAGTGCAGGTGCAGGTGCGGCGGAGGTGGGGCCGAGGGATTGACCAGTACTGGGGTTTTGTCCGGTGAGATTGACAATGATTCACAGACCACAGGAGGGGGTGGAGGTGGAGCCTGACCATGGACCGTGGGCTAGGCGGGAAGGACACGGAGGGCAGGCGGGCTGAGGGACAGGGGAAGGGGGCGGGGACCATGGACTGCTGGAGCTAGGGCACAGGAGGAAAGAAAGGAGGTGAGGTCACAGAGGTCAGTCAATGGAAATTACAGAGGAGGGGGAGTCATTGGTCATGGTGGATGGTTACTGGGCTGGCACCACTCCCAGGGTGGGAACCCTTGGCATACAGCCTGCACAGAACAGGCCCTCAGAGAATATGTGTGGAATGAATGAATGGCTACTTGGGGAGAGTCTGCGGTTTGGTGACTCAAAGGATATTTTGCTTTCTTCTTTCTAGCTTTTTTTGTTTGTTTTTGTTTTTTTGAGATGGAGTCTCATTCTGTTGCCCAGGCTGGAGTGCAGTGGGGTGATCTCGGCTCACTGCAACCTCCGCCTTTCAGGATCAAGCAATTCTCCTGCCTCGGGCTCCCGAGTAGCTGGGACTACAGGCACCCACCACTATTCCCGCTAATTTTTGTATTTTAAGTAGAGATGGGGTTTTGTCATGTTGGCCAGGTTGGTCTCGAACTCCTAAGCTCAGGTTATCTGCCCGCCTTGGCCTCCTGAAGTGCTGGGATTACAGGCGAGAGCCACAGCACCCACCCTGCTTTTTTTTTTTTTTTAAATAACAGCTTTATTGAGATATAATTCACACATACAAAATTCCCCGTTGTTTTTTTTTTTTTTTTTTTTTTAGAGACAGGGACTCGATCTGTTGCCCAGGCTGGAGTGCAATGGCACGGTCTCGGCTC
>NW_016107330.1:6505975-6507221 GCF_001604975.1 Cebus imitator
TTTTGAGATGAAGTCTCGCTCTGTCACCCAGGCTGGAGTGCAGTGGTATGACTCGGCTCACTGCAACCTCCACCTCCCAGGTTCAAGTGATTCTCCTGCCTCAGCCTCTGGAGTAGCTGGGATTACAGGTGTGCACCACCACGCCTGGCTAATTTTGTATTTTTAGTAGAGAAGGGGTTTCACCAAGTTGGCCAGGCTGGTCTTGAACTCCTGACCTCAGGTGATCCACCTACCTTGGCCTCCCAGAGTGCTGGGATTACAGGCGTGAGCCACCTCGCCTGGCCCATCCAGACTTCTTTGTATGTAGTCAGGATGGAGGATGCATAAGGAAGTTTATTCCAGCATAATTTATAATGGCAAAAAGTTTGGCATTATCATTTGCTCATCTTAAAATATATATTAATTTTGTATAATGAGCTTGCATTTGCACAACTGGGAAAAAAAGAAAAACAAAAACAAATAAGAGGGCAAAGTGTAGGCTAGGTGTCTTGTAACAGAGCAGCCAGCACAGCTTCTCGTGGCCCACGGTGCAGGTGCCCGTGCACCTGGCTGAGACAGTTTTTTCTTCTTCCACATACCATGTGAACAGTGGAAACTGTCTGCATTTCTGACTGGGTGTAGAAAATAGGTGCTCTGCCTTAGCAACCAAATGCCCAGCTCTCTACTGCCTCCCTAACCCTGTGCAAAATTCAGAGCCTGGTGAGAGCAAGGGCTTGTCCCTCCAATCAGTCCAATGTATGGGTTTCTGTTTGGAGGCTGGGGTCCCTCCCTCTGGCTCAGGTTTCATAGACCCTCAGCTCCTACTGACTCTATGCACAGGAGAGAATAAACACAACCCCTGGAGAGGGAGGAGGCTGGAAGAGGGAGGAAGCCGGGCTGTGTTCTCTGAGCATCGTGGGAAAATAAAACAAAAGTCCCGGGTCGGGCACGGTGGCTCAAGCCTGTCATCCAAGCACTTTGGGAGGCCGAGGCAGGTGGATCATCTGAGATCAGGAGTTCGAGATCAGTTAAGCCAACATGGTGAAACCCCATATCTACTGAAAATACAAAAATTAGCCAGGCGTGGTGGCACATGCCTGTAATCCCGGCTACTAGGGAGGCTGAGGTAGGAGAATCGCTTGAACCCGGGAGGCAGAGGTTGCAGTAAGCCAAGATCTCACCACTGGACTCCAGCCTGGGCAACAGAGAGAGACTCCATCTCAAAAAACAAAACAAAACAAGAAAAGTCCCAAGTATTTTTTTTTTT
>NW_016107330.1:6509726-6510992 GCF_001604975.1 Cebus imitator
TTTCACCATGTTGGTCAGGCTGGTCTTGAACTCCCGACCTCAGGTGATCCGCCCACCTTGGCCTCCAGAGTGCTTGGATTACAGGCGTGAGCCACTGCGCCCATCCCAGTCCCAAGTATTTTTTATTTCTCATTAAATGGTTTGCCTGCCTTGTTATCCCACACAGACGAGAAGGCATGGTGAATTCTCTGATAAATACCTTCTCAACAAATATTAATGCAGCTGTGGGACAGAATATTAGGACTTCCTTTTGCCTTAAAGGAGCTGACAATGTATAATCACAAGTTCAAAGAGATAAGTACCTTCAAATTGGGATCTATAGATATTAGGAAAGCCCTGAAATGTTTCTGATCTGGGGGAGGAGGGTCTCGGTACCTTACAAAATGAAGAACTGCCAAAATAGGTTTACACAAATTATAGCAAATTTTAAATGTTTACATTAAACAGGTTAACTCTTTTAACACAAAAATCGCAACGTAATTATGCAAATCACAAGATGATAGCAATTACATTCATGCACAATAGACCTCAGGCTGTGTGGTCTGGGATACAAATTGAAAGCTGCCTGGGCTGTGCACTGTGGCTCACGCCTGTAATCCCAGCACTTGGGGAGGCTGAGGCAGGAGGATTGCTTGAGCCTAGGAGTTCCAGACTAGCCTGGGCAACATAGTGAGATCCCAGCCCTACAAAAAATTTAACAAAAAATACTTGGTATGGTGGTGCATGCCTGTAGTCCCAGCTACTCAGGAGGCTGAGGTGGAAGGATTGCTTGAGCCCAGGAGGTTGAGCTTGCAGTGAGCTGTGTTCATGGCACTGCTCTCCAGCCTGGACAAGAGTGAGACTATCTCAAAAAAAAAAAAAAAAAAAGGACGAGTGCAAAGGCTCACGCTTATAATCCCACCCTTTGGGAGGCTGAGGCAGGTGGATCACTGGAGGTCAGGAGCTTGAGACAAACCTGGCCAACATGGTGAAACCCATCTCTACTAAAACTATGAAAATTAGCCGAGCCGGGCGCGGTGGCTCACACCTGTAATCCCAGCACTTTGGGAGGCCGAGGCGGGTGGATCATGAGGTCAAGAGATCGAGACCATCCTAGTCAACACGGTGAAACCCCGTCTCTACTAAAACTACAAAAAATCAACTGGGTTGGCCGGGCACGGTGGCTCACGCTTGTAATCCCAGCACTTTGGGAGGCCGAGGCGGGTGGATCACGAGGTCAAGAGATCGAGACCATCCTGGTCAACATGGTGAAACCCCGTCTCTACT
>NW_016107330.1:6511072-6514514 GCF_001604975.1 Cebus imitator
AAAAAAAAAATTAAAAATTAAAAAAAAAAAAAAAATCAGCTGGGCATGGTGGCGCGTGCCTGTAATCCCAGCTACTCAGGAGGCTGAGGCAGGAGAATCGCTTGAACCTGGGAGGCAAAAGTTGCAATTACTGAGATCAGGCCATTGCTCTCCAGCCAGGGCAATAGAGTGGACTCTGTCTCTGTCTCGAAAGAGAGAGAGAGAGTGAGAGAGAGGAAGGGAGGGAGGGAATAAAAGAAGGAAAAAAAAGAAAAGAGAAAAGAAAAAGAGAGCTGATTAATGTCATGTGTGTGTGTGTGTGTCACCCAGGCTGGAGTATAGTGGCGCTGTCCTGGCTCACTGCAACCTCCAACTCCTTGGATCAAGTAATCTTCCTGCCTCAGACCTAGGTTCCTGAGTTGCTAGAAATGCAGGCAGATACCACCATGCCAGGCTAATTTTTAAAATGATCTGTAGAGACAGGGTCTCACTCTTTTGCTCAGGCTGCTCTTCCATTCCTGGCTTCAAGTGATCTTTCTGCTTCAGCCTCCCAAAGTGCTAGGATTACAGGTGTGAGCCACCATGCCTGACCCAATGTCTTCTCTCACTCCTGCCTGGGAATATCAGCCACACCGTAGGTAATGTTCAGTGCTCAACCCTGTCTGATCTTCCTCCGTCACGTGATACCTAGTTTGGAGCCACCATTCCTCGCCAGAAACTTCTCTTTATCCTGAGCTCTTAATAATCATCTCCTATAATTTCCTGAAAGTATTAAAGTGTCATTTTCAGCTGGGTGTGGTGGCTCACGCCTGTAGTCCCAGAACTTTTCGAGGCCAAGGAGGGCGAATCGCTTGAGTCCAGAAGTTCAAGATTAGGCTGGGCAACATGGTGAAACCCCTTCTCTACAAAAAATACAAAAATTAGTCAGGTGTGGTGGCAGGCACCTGTATTCCCAGCAACTTGGGAGGCTAACATAGGAGGATAGTTTGAGCCTGGGAGGCAGAGGTTGCAGTGAGCAGAGATCGTGTGCTGTACACTAGTCTGGGTGACAGAGAGAGACCCTGTCTCAAAATAAAATAAAATTTTAAAGTGTTGCTTTCAAATTGAATGTCTTGACTTTTTTTCTGTGTCATAAGATCAGATTCAAGTTCATTTCTTTCCAAAAGGATTACAGATTATCCCAGCACCATTGGCTCACCAATTCATCCTTTGCCCCCAGTCAGCAAAGTCACGTGTATGGTGGCTCAAGTTTCTACACTGGTGTGGATCTGCAGGGGGGCTGCTTTTCCTGTCCTATTGGCCAGGGTTACCTTTCTGTAGTTAACACTTGTTTGTTTTTTCAGACAGTCTTGCTCTGTCACCCCAGCTGGAGTTCAGTAGCATGTTCTTGGCTCACCGCAACCTCCACCTCCCAGGCTCAAGTGATTCTCGTGCCTCAGCCTTCCCAGTACCTGGGACTACAGGCGTGCACGGCCAGGCCCGGCTAATTTTTGTATTTTTAGTAGATATGGGGTTTCACCATGTTGACCAGGCTGGTCTCAAACTCCTGAGCTCACGCAATCTGCCTGCCTTGGCCTCCCAAAGTATTAGGATTACAGGCGTAAGCCACTGCACCTGGCCACCTTTCTATAATTAATAGTTTCTGTAGTACGTTTTTTCCATGTAACACACACACACCTCTCAAGAAAAACTCTGAGGCTCATTCACCCAGATTTGTGATTGTTAATGGTATTAAAATGATGTTACCTGGAAGGCTTTTTTGAATTTAACACAGCTCACACTTAAGGCAAAAGGAAGAAAGCTCTCTCTCAGATGAGACAGTCATGGAGTGGGAGGGTGCAGGAGGAGACCAACATCATCATCAAGGAGCCCCTGCAAACATGCAGCCCAAGAGGCAAGACCGGTTTGGCATGTAGGCCAGTCCTAGTCCACAGGTAAACATTCCACGCACTGGGGCAGGGGGGACTTGAGGAATGTATTTACTTCTTTATTGGACAGAGGTGGAAGGTGGTGAGGGACAAATGGGAAGTATTTGGTTCCCCCCTGCCATTCATCCTGAGATTCCTGGCATCTGAGGAATCTGCATCTATACTAATTTGTTGACACTGATTCTTTTTTTTTATTTTGATACAGAATCTCACTCTGTTGCCCAGGCTGGAGTGCAGTGGCATCATCTCAGCTCACTACGACCTCCGCCTCCCAGGGTCAAGCAGTTCCCCTACCTCAGCCTCCCAAGTAACTGGGATTACAGGTACGTGCCAATATACCCAGCTAATTTTTGTATTTTTAGTAAAGATGGGTTTTGTCATGTTGTCCAGGCTGGTCTGGAACTCCTGACCTCAAGTGATCTGCCCACCTCAGCCTCTTAAAGTGCTGGGATTACAGGTGTGAGCCACTGCACCTGGCTGACTCTGATTCTCTTTCCAGGGCCTAATTTAGCCTTTGCACAACAGAGGAAACTGTCTGCAAAACAGAGGTTTTCTGTGTTTATTTTATTTTTGGAGGCAAGGTCTTGCTGTGTCACACAGGCTGGAGTGCACTGGCACAGTCGTGGCTCAAGCAATTCTCCCACCTCAGCCTCCCGAGTAGCTGGTACTAGAGGCGCACATACCACCATGCATGGCCTAATTATTTTTTAATTATTATTATTTTTTTAGAGACAGGGATCTCACTATGTTGTCCAGGCAGGTCTTGAACTCCTGAGATCAAGTGAACCTGCCATCTCAGCCCCTCAAAGTGCTGGGATTACAGGCATGAGCCACTGTACCCGGCTGGGTTTTTATTTTTAATTTTTTTAAAGACGGGGTTTCACCATGTTGGTCAGGCTGGTCTTGACTCCCAACCTCAGGTGATCCTCCCACCTTGGCCTCCAAAGTGCTTGGATTACAGGCGTGAGCCACCACGCCTGGCCCGGCTGGGTTTTTAGACACATGACTGTTTAGTGAAAACGGAGCACTAGGCTTTTTGAAGCCAGGTGACCTGGGTTTGAGTGCTAGCTCTGCCAACCTTAACAACTTAATTTAAATCTCAGTTCCTCCCTAATGTGAGGATAATACTGCCTACATCAAAGAGTTCTAACAAGCTGAAGTATTGGAAAGGGCTTTGCTCGCTGCAAAGCTCCTGCCAAATGTTCTTCACAGCTAAGAGGAGGAAAAAAGAGAGATTTAAGTTTTGTAATTTGCTTGCCCTAAATAACAATGGGGAAGAGCTAAATCACAAGGCATAAGTGGCAGGCTGGACACAACTTTGTTGGCCACATTCCCCAACATTTATAGCCAAAAAGTTGTTCAGTTCTCTGTGTTCTCCCTCTTCTGCAACCTACACCCAGCCAAGGGCTGACTCAGTCTTAAGGGAGAAGTAGCATGAATTCAACAGCGTTACACTCAACATCCTCTATTCCTGCACTGAGCCTCTATTCTTTTTTTTTTTTTTTTTTTTTTTGAGACAGAGTTTCGCTCTTGTT
>NW_016107330.1:6514766-6515967 GCF_001604975.1 Cebus imitator
AGGATGGTCTCGATCTCTTGACCTCGTGATCCACCCGCCTCGGCCTCCCACAGTGCTGGGATTACAGGCTTGAGCCACCGCGCCCGGCCAAGCCTCTATTCTTTAGGTAAGGAGAGCACCAGAATGAGAGGTATTCAAGAGATGAAATCAAAAGTTGTCAGAGGCCAGGTGTGATGGCTGACACCTATAATCCCAGCACTCTGTGAGGCTGAGGCAGGTGGATGGTTCACTTGAGCCTCGGAGTTGGAGACCAAGCTGGGCAACATGGTGAAACCCTGTCGCTATAGTACAAAAATTAGCTGGGTTTGGTGGCATGCACCTATAGTCTCAGCTACTCCAGGAGGCTGAGGTGAGAGGATCGCTTGAGTAAGGGAGGTTGCAGTGAGCTGAGATTGCACTGCTGCACTCCAGCCTGGGCAACATAGCAAGCAAGAAGAAAAAAAAGTTAGAAAAAAAGTTGTCAGAGATTCATAAATGGGATTCAAACATTAGGTGAGAGGTTTGGATGAGATAAACACTAAAATCCCTTCAAACTTGGTGGGGCGCGGTGGCTCACGCTTGTATTCCCAGCACTTTGGGAGGCCGAGGTGGGCGGATCACGAGGTCAGGAGTTCGAGACCAGTCTGGACAACATGGTGAAACCCCGTCTCTACTAAAAAAAAAAAAAAATACAAAAAATTAACTGGGCATGGTGGTGTGCACCTGTAGTCCCAGCTGCTCAGGAGGCCGAGGCAAGAGAATTGCTTGAACCCAGGAGGCAGAGGTTGCAGTGAGCCAAGATCACACCACTGCACTCTAGCCTGGGCGACAAAGCAAGACTCTGTCTCAAAACAAAACAAAACACAAAACAGAAATTAGCTGGGCGGTAATGCTCGCCACCTCCACCTTCACCTCCTCTTTTTGTATTATTATTATTTTTGAGTGAAGTTTTGCTCTTGTTGCCCAGGCTGGAGCACAATCTTGGCTCACCACAACCTCCGCCTCCCATGTTCAAGCGATTCTCCTGCCTCCAGAGTAGCTGGGATTGCAGGCATGCGCCACCATGCCTGGCTAATTTTGTATTTTTAGTAGAGATGGGGTTTCTCCATGTTGGTCAAGCTGGTCTTGAACTCCGGACCTCAGGTGATCTGCCGACCTCGGCCTCCCAAAGTGCTGAGATTACAGGCGTGAGACACCTCGCCCGGACTTTTTTTTTTTTTTT
>NW_016107330.1:6516868-6519952 GCF_001604975.1 Cebus imitator
GGAGGTTGCGGTAAGCCGAGATTGCGCCATTGCACTCCAGCCTGGGTAACAAGAGCAAAACTCCGTCTCGAAAAATAAATAAATAAATAAATAAAGATGGAATCTCACTCTGTCACCCAGGGTGGAGTGCAGTGGCACGATCTCAGCTTATTGCAACCTCCACCTCCCAGGTTGAAGCAATTCTCTTGCCTCAGCCTCCTGAGTAGCTGCGATTACAGGTGTGCACCACCACACCCAGCTAATTTCCGTATTTTTAGTAGAGACAGGGTTTCACCATGTGAGTCAGGTTGGTCTCGAACTTCTGACCTCAGGTGATCCACTGCCCTGGGCCTCCCAAAGTGGGAATAAAACTTTTTAATGCTCATTTGTTTATATATATGTATGTATTTTTATGTCTGCCTTTGAGCTACAACAGCACAGGTGAGTAGTTCTGTAAAAGCTAAAATATTATTTTGCCTTTTACAGAAAAAGTTTGTGGTTGGGTACAGTGGCTCACCCCTGTAACTCCAATACTTTAGGAGGTCAAGGTGGGAAGACTGCTTGAGCCCAGGAGTTAGGGACCAGCCTGGACAACATGATGAGACCCCATCTCTAAAAATAAAAATAAAAAAGCTTGTTGGCTCCTGGGCTGGACCAGTGGCTCCCCTTCTACTGATGAGAAATTTGAGGCACAGAGAAAATGACTGGCCCGAGATGACACAGCAAGTCAATCACAGAAATAACTCTGGCTCCCTTTTAGTGCTCTTTTCACTTCATTACCATATAAAAGCGGAAAACAAACGTTTCTCAGCTTCTCATGACAATGACTACGTGGTCCTTTTATCTACCTCATCTCTGCTAATTCTCTTCCTAGTCTAACCTAGGTTCTAGTATGGGCAGCTGCATCTGTAACCTCGAGAGGGCAGCACTAGTTAAGATGACACCAAAAAACAATCTTATCTGTGACCCAAAAAGTAATATGTCCTGTCCTAAGGAAAAAAAGGAAAATGCATTAGAAAGGGTCTCAACTGCTTCTGATGATATATATGCATTCATACCAGCGTAAATGTAAGAGGTTTTCCTTTTTTTAAAAAAACTGCCACTGGGCATGGTGGCTCACACCTGTAATTCCAGCACTTTGGGAGGCCAAGGTGGGTAGATCATGAAGTCAGGAGTTTGAGACCAGCCTGACCAACATGGTAAAACCCTGTCTGTATTAAACACACACACACAAAAATTAGCCAGGTGTGGTGGCGTGCCTGCAATCCCATCTACTCAAGAGGCTGAGGCAGGAGAATCGCTTGAACCCAAGGCGGAAGTTGCAGTGAGCCAAGATCGCTCCATTGCACTCCAGCCTGGGCGACAGAGTGAGACTCTGTCTCAAAAAAAAAAAAAAAAAATTGCCAAAGGTAAATTCAAGCACAAAAAATCCCCACGTGCAGCTAGAGTGGAAAGCACAGAGGCCCTATCAGCAAAGGCAAGACAGGCATTTGAGAGAAGTACCCAGAGACACTTTTTTTTTTTTTGAGACAGAGTCTGGCTCTGTCAGTAGGCTGGAGTGCAGTGGTGCGATCTGGGCTCTCTGCAACCAACCTCCATCTTCTGAGTTCAAGCGATTCCCCTGCCTCAGCCTCCCAAGTAGCCAGGACTACAGGTGTGTACCACCACGCCTGGCTAATTTTTATTTTAGTAGAGATAGGGTTTCACTATGTTGGCCAGGATGGTCTCAATCTCCTGACCTCATGATCTGCCCACCTCGGCCTCCCAAAGTGCTGGGATTACAGGTATGAGCCACTGTGCTCGGCCCCTAGAGACACCTTAAAGTGTTTTCTGGGAAAAAAAAAAAAAAAAAAAAAAAAGTGTTTTCTAAGCACTTGGAGGAATATGAAGAGAGAGAAAATTATATCTTAGAGAGCCCAAGAGACAGTTTTAAGTAGGCGAGTGGAGCTAGACTCGTGTACCAGATTTGTCCTTGTCTGACTAAAGAAGAGGTTCCATCTTTTTATTCCAGGATGTCCAATCATAAAATGGGGCTAGTAGGGCTTGCAGCCAATGAGGTATTTATGAAGTACAACTAATGTATGCAAA
Organism: Cebus imitator; assembly: GCF_001604975.1. Taxonomy (NCBI): domain Eukaryota; kingdom Metazoa; phylum Chordata; class Mammalia; order Primates; family Cebidae; genus Cebus; species Cebus imitator. The sequence continues at coordinate 6,518,936 of NW_016107330.1, forward strand.
GGGCTTTGGGATCCTTCAGATTAACAAGTGCCCTGTGCAAGGTGCAAGATGGACTGGTGTTACTGAGAGGACAGATATATTTTGTGGGTGTCACCACTGTTGTTTAGCGAGGCAGTGGGGAAAAAAGGAGGTTATGTGGCACAATCTTTCAACGTGACCCAGAACTGGTCCATAGGAAACTTGTACAGACTGTCACATTAGATGGTGGAAAGAAACATCACAGAAAATGCATAAATCCCCAGAGGCAGAATGGTTAGCTTTATGATGCAGTCATGCCTAGAACAATCTGGTGAGGCTATTTAGTAAAACACATTTGTTACTTCTCGCTTTACAGGAAAGAGGACCAAGTCACATTACTCAGTAAATATTTTTCCTTGGACTGAACTTGGCTGCTAAGATTTTCTGAGAACTGAGCATTTTTTTTTCTTAATTTCTTTTTAAAATTTAATTTTTTTTTTTCTTTAAGACAGGGTTTCACCATGTTGCTCAAGCTGGTCTTGAACTCCCAACCTCAGGTGATCCGCCTGCCTTGGCCTCCAAAGTGCTTGGACCACACCCGGCCTAAAATTTAATATTTAAAAAAAAACATTTGTCATCCTTTCGCAAGGGCCATGCTAATCTCTGTATCGTTCAAATTTTAGTATATGTGCTGCCGAAGCAAGCACTGAGAACTGAGCATTTTTTCTAAATAATCTTCAAAGGCCTGGTGCTGGGTTAATAGCAGGAACTGGCCGGGTGTGGTGGCTCATGCCTGTAATCCAAGCACTTTGGAGGCCAAGTGGGGCGGATCACCTGAGGTCAGTTCGAGACTAGCCTGGCCAACATGGTGAAACCCTGCCTCTACTAAAAATACAGAAATTAGCCAGGTGTGGTGGAAAGCAACTGTAAACCCAGCTACTCAGGAGGCTGAGGCCGGAAAATCGCTTGAACCCAGGAGGCGGAGGTGGAAGTTGCAGTGAGCCGAGATCATACCATTGCACTCCAGCCTGGGGGACAAGAAGTCTTTGTCTCAAAAAA
>NW_016107330.1:6520607-6521906 GCF_001604975.1 Cebus imitator
GAGAGGGCAGAGAGGGGAGAGGAACTAATGCAGTAGTACCATCAGAAATACATCTCAAATCAGCCACACACGGTGGCTCATGCCTGTAATCCCAGCACACTGGGAGGATGAAGTAGGTGGATCACAAGGTCAGGAGTTTGAGACCAGCCTGACCAACATGGTAAAACCCCGACTCTACTAAAAAAAAAAAAAAAAAAAAAAAAAAATTAGCTGGGCATGGTATCACATGCCTGTAATCCCAGCTACTCAGGAGCTGAGGCAGGAGAATCACTTAAACCAGGGAAGTGGAGGTTGCAGTGAGCCAAGGTCATGCCATTGCACTCCAGTCTGGGCAACAGAGCGGGACTCCATTTCTAGAGAAGAAAATCACAGGCCAGGCACAGTGGCTCATGCCTGTAATCCCAGCACTTTGGGAGGCCGAGGCGGGCAGATCGGGAGGTCAAGAGATCAAGAGCATCCTGGCCAACATGGTGGAACCCCGTCTCTACTAAAAAATACAAAAATTAGCTGGGTATGGTGGCACGCGCCTATAGTCCCAGCTGCTCGGGAGGCTGAGGCAGGAGAATTGTTTGAACCCAGGAGGCAGTGGTCACAGTGAGCCAAGATGGTGCCACTGCACTCCAGCCTGGCACCTGGCAAAAGAGTAAGACTCTGTCTCAAAAAAAGAAAAGAATATCACAATATCGTGTCTGAGTCAAATATCCTACTTGGAACCTTCAAATCTTGTCTTTATTTTTTCTTTCTTGGTTTTTTTGAGACGGAGTCTCGCTCTGTCTCCCAGGCTGGAGTGCAGTGGGTGATCTCAGCTCACTGCAGCCTCTGCCTCCCAACCCCAAAAAACTGAATCCCTAAATCACTACCAGTATAAATCAATGTAAATGACAGAAGTATAGTGTGTGCTAGGATAAAGAAAAACAGGTGAAGATGTTATTCTACATAAGCTGGAGAGCAACATTTCATAAAAAATCAGAAAACGTACGCTTAACCAAGGCCGGGCATGGTGGCTCATGCCTATTATCCCAGCACTCTGGGAGGCCAAGGTGGGTGGATCATGAGGTCAGGAGGTTGAGACCATCCTGGCTAACACGGTGAAACTCTGTCTCTACTAAAATTACAAAAAATTAACTGGGCATGGTGGCACGCGCTTGTAGCCCCAGCTACTCGGAAGGCTGAGGCAGGGGAATCACTTGAAGCTGGAAGATAGAGGTTGCAGTGAGCCAAGATCATGCCACTGCATTCCAGCCTGGGCGACAGAGTGAGACTCGGTCAAAAAAAAAAGAAGAAAGAAAGAAAAGAAAG
>NW_016107330.1:6524177-6525247 GCF_001604975.1 Cebus imitator
GGATTACAGGCACGCACCACCATGCCCAGCTAATTTTTTGTATTTTTAGTAGAGATGGGGTTTCACCATGTTGACCAGGATGGTCTCGATCTCTTAACCTCGTGATCCACCCGCCTCGGCCTCCCAAAGTGCTGGGATTACGGGTGTGAGCTACCGCGCCCGGCCTAATTTTTATATTTTTAATAGAGACGGGGTTTCACCATATTGGCCAGGCTTGTGTCGAACTCCTGACCACACGATCTGCCTGCCTCAGCCTCCCAAAGTGCTGGGATTACAGGTGTGAGCCACTGTGCCTGGCCACCTCCTCCATTTTCTTGACTTGACTTTCTGGACACCACTCTTTCCTGGTTTTCCACCTAACTGGTTGTTCCTTCTCATCCTGCTTTGCAAACCTTCTCAGACCTCTTAACAGTGGAGTGCCTCAGGGCTTCCTTGACTGTATTTCCTTCTATATTTACATTGTGATCTCTTCCAGTTTGAAGCTTTAAATGCTATCTATAGGATAACTCTCTTATACACAAATACAGATAATATACAAAAAGAGCATATATAAAAATATAAATCTCCAGAACTTCCTCCTAAACTCAAGATCCATATATTTAATAGCCCACCTGCATCTCCGTTTGGTATCTAATAAACTCCTCAAATTGAATATGCCCAAATTGAACTTCTAATCTTCTCCTGCAGAACTGCTCTATCCAGTCCTCCTTCGTCACAACTCTTTGGTTGCCCAGGTCAAAAAATGTTTTGGCTCATCCTTGACTCCTCTTTTTATCAATCCCATGTTCAGCCTACCGGGAAGTCTGCTTGAATTACTGTCAAAATGTATCCAGGGCCAGGGCACAGTAGCTCATGCCTGTAATCTCAGCATTTTGGGAGGCCAAAGCAGGTGGAGCACGAGGTCAGGAGTTCAAGACCTGCCTGACCAACATGGTGAAACCTCGTCTCTATTAAAAAATAGAAAAATTGGCCAGGCGCGGTGGCTCAAGCCTGTAATCCCAGCACTGTGGGAGGCTGAGGCGGGTGGATCACGAGGTCAAGAGATCAAGAGCATCCTGGCCAACATGGTG
>NW_016107330.1:6528529-6529994 GCF_001604975.1 Cebus imitator
CGGCCTCCCAAAGTGCTGGGATTACAGGCTTGAGCCACCGCGCCTGGCGGCGAGGCTAATCTTGAACTCCTGATCTCAGGTGATCTGCCCACCTCAGACTCCCAAAGTGCTGGGATTACAGGTGAGAGCCACCGTGCCCAGGTTTTTTTTTTTGAGACTGAGTCTGGCCCCGTCGTACAGACTGGATTGCAGTCGTGTGATCTAGGTTCACGGCAACCTCCACCTCCCGGCTTCAAGCAATTCTCTTGCCTCAGCCTCCCGAGTAGCTGGGACTATAGGCGCACGCCACCACGCCCAACTAATTTTTCTATTTTTTTTAGTAGAGACAGGGTTTCACCATGTTGGCCAGACTGGTCTCGATCTCCTGTCCTGGTGATCTGCCCGCCTCAGTCTCCCAAAGTGCTAAGATTACAGGCGTGAGCCACCATGTCCCACCGTCTATTTTTCTAAGAAGCATACTGTTGCTGCAAGTATTTGTTCCTTGAACTTCAATACTTCTGAAGCATAGGAAAGCATTTTATAACCAACTCCTGAATGTTTTGCCTCAAAGGAGAAAAAATTATTGCACGATGTGGGAGTGCTAACTGCTGCCAAAAATATTTTGAAAGACTTCTCATATTATTAAAGTCTCTAAAGAAGTTCATTTATCTTTACCAGTAAAAAGTTATTGTTTTAAATTCTCTCCTATTTCAGAATTTGGCATGAGAAGCTGTTCTTTCCTTGAACAATGAATAGGGATTATTATGGTTTCTATCCATTGTTCAGAAAAGCAGCCCAGGAACTTTGTCAAATGCCAAAAAAAAAAAAAAAAAGAAAGAAAAACCAGAATGAACAAATCCAAAGGCATGAGCAAAAGGGGCCTAGTCAACACCATTTCTATTTTGCATGGCTGTCTTAAGGATCTGGGTCGAATCAAAGGTTTCGGTTAACATCTACCCTCTTTTAGGGAGCATATATGTGGTACAAATTAATTCAGACACCTCGGTTTTAGGGTAAGAAAGAAAAACTACAGGAACAATGAATTGGCAGTTCTGGAATTTGCTAGTCTGGTCTAGCCTGACAAACACAAATGAGATCCAGGACTATATAAACAAAGGCCTTTTCACCTCTGGGGCAGATCATGAGATGTGGTGATTCAATCTGTTTATTTGAGCACGGTTCTCCGCATATTTAAAGTTCACCAGTCTAACACTGTTTGGGGTTTTTCCGGTTAGGAAGATATGAGTATGGCAAAGGAGCTTAGCCTGGATTTCGGTTCAACTGTTTTGCAAATGTACGCCCTGGTCATAAGGGAGACGTCAACAATGCAAACACCACCCACTCCTTTAAGAAATTAACAAATTGGCCGGGTGCGGTGGCTCACGCCTATAATCCCAGCACTTTGGGAGGCCAAGGCGGGTGGATCACGAGGTCAAGAGATCGAGACCATCCTGGTCAACATGGTGAAACCCCGTCTCTACTAAAA
>NW_016107330.1:6531180-6538541 GCF_001604975.1 Cebus imitator
TTTGGTCATAATGGAACTAAATTATTTGGAATCCAAAAGCCTCTTCTCTTTCATCTAGAAGCCATCAAATCCTGATTGATTCCGTCAACAACAGATGTTTACCTTTTAATCTTATCATTATGAGCTTTACTCCTTATTGCTGAAACAAATAAGTCCCTGTAATTATACATAGTAAGAAAATGAAAAAACCTACGGCAGCTGAGCCACCAATAGATTTGGCTGGCTCTTCTACGAACTCACGCTGTGGTGAAGAAAAACAAACTTAAAAGGAAAAAAAAGCCACCAAAACATTAAACCAAAAAAAAGTTGTATAAAAGCAAAAGGGGAAGACAAATTTAGCAGCACTTCTCTTCAATTTCCTGGCTTTGTTGATTTCAAGCCACAACGTTAACATTAAAACACTAAGACTCACATTTAAATATTTCTTTTAAAATCAGAAAAACAATAGCTCTTTCAGGATTTGAAATGACGCTGGAAGGCACACAATAGATTATATTAGGTCAATGTATTATTTACATACTCATGTGGGATTTCAAAAAGAAGTTAAATGGGAAATGTTCTAAACAGACAGAAATAAGACATTCAAATCTATTGTTCAAGTTCACGGCTCAGATATAATGGGCTATAAACCCCTATCTGGAGAACAGTTGCGCAGTGCGTGCTTAATAGCCAGCCAATGAAAAGCAACGTCTCATTCTCCTCCGCCTTCCAGCACGTCAAAGACATCCCATCTTTTTTGGTTCCCCGCCCCCCCAAAAAAAGAGGCCAACCGCTAGAGACATCGGGTTTTTAGCACATTTGTGAGGTCTCCAGGCAGCTGAGGAAGCTCTAAGGGGCGCGCTCTGCAACTTGGGCTATTTGCAGAGCGCCATGATCGCCCAAAGCCGGGCACGCGGACGGGTTCGTTACTGGCAACAGCTCAAGGCTCTAGACAACCACTTCCCACGGCTGAGTTCTAGGCATCCCTCTTTAAACCATGTCCCCCCAACCAAAAAAAAAAAAAAAAAAAAAAAGTGTTCTCTAAACCCTCCAAGAGTGGCGTGAGAAATCCCACTTTCGAAGGGCTTGCAAGGCGGAAGACAGTTGGGGCCTTGCGCACACCCAGGCCGCGCCGCAAGGTTCACACGCCGCGTGGCCGCTCGGAAGTAACCCGGTTCCGAGGCGGTCGGCGGTCTAGACTGGGGCCTCGAGCGGATAGGGGAAGAACAAAGGGGACGCGCTCGCTCGCCGCCCCGCCCCGCCCCTTGGCCGCGCGAAATGGCGGCGGCCGCACCACAAAATGGCAGCCGCTCCGCCGCAAAGAGGCACTTGCGAAGCGCTGTGGCTCCACCCTCCCCCCGCCCGGCCCCGCGAGCGCCAACGCCGTTCTGCCAGCCCAGGCGCCCGGTCTTCCCACGCCCGCCCTGCCCAGGGCGCCCCGCGGCACCTGCAGCCTCGTCCGGAGCTGCCAACAACGCAGCGCCATTGTGCGGGCGGGCGCTATCTTTGCTCGGCCACACGGGCCCCTCTCCGCGGGGCTTTTCTTTAAAGCAGCAACGGACGCCCCTCAGGCCCGGGGTTGCTACGGTCTCCCCACACTCGCAGCGTTAGCGTCAGGCCACCAAAGCGAAGACGGACGGGGGAGGGACCACAGACCCCGAGAGGAGGGAAAACTTAAGAAAACGCGGTGAAAGACGCCCTCAACCATGCTTCGGCAGCCACGCTGAGTCCCAACGTACTGAGCCCACTCGAGGGGGCCCGCACGCGCAGGCGACTCCAGAGGGCGGGTTTCGGCTTTCCTTCCACCTAGCAAACGTCCTGTGTGCGCCCTAGGCTTCTCATGGCCACCCCCTGCCTCTCCCCGTGCTGACGGGTCTCGGAGGCTGAGCACTGGCCGAGGGAGGAGCGCCTGCAGCGGTCCCTGTTTTTTTTCCTCTGGCGTGAGGGTGTCAGTGGCCTTGGGCTCTGGGCCGCGGCTCGAAGGCTGAAGGTGTGGCGGCGTGCTTGGGGTGTTTCGCTTTTTTCAAACGCTTGCTTCCTTGCGCTCCCCATCTCCCAGCGTCGCTTTGGCTTCGTCTTTCCAGAAACTTCTCAGGGAAGCAGCAAAAAGCCTGACTTCGCCACTGCTTCCCTCTCCGCGCATGCGCGAGGCGCCGGGCGGAAAGCCCGGGGCGCGCCGGAGTGTGAGAGTGGTGCGTGAGCGCGCGCGCGCTCGTCGTGCGGGGGCGGTTCTCTCTCACAATGAAGGGAACGGGTTTCCCCTCACCCAAGGTTCCGTCCTTGCGCAAGCGCGTCGGAGCCACACTTCCTTGGCCTTTGAGGGAAGGAGGAAGGGTCGCCCCCAGCGCGCTAGTCGTGGTTCCGCGCGCCTGCGCACAGAGCCATTTTCGTCTTGCTTGTGTTGTCCGAGCGTCTTTAATGTGAAGTGCGTCTGAGCAGTTTCGCTTGTACCCGAGTCACTTTTTCCTCAAGGTCTACTCGAGGAAGCTGGCTTCTTGTGGGGTTATCAATTCTGCACCACGAGTTTTCTGGAGATTAGTCTCCCCTTTGTGCCCCGGGGCTGAGGCTGGACAGCGTCCCGCTGGCTTGCCTTTCACCCCTACCTGCGCCATTTTTGGAACGGCTCTTGACTGAATCCCGTGTAGAGTGTGGTGGAGCCTTCTCAAAACAGGAAAACAGTTCTGGCCGAAGGCCTGGGTGGTGCCCGGGCCAGCTTACATCAGGCACTGAGTGGAATGTTTGCTCCGTAAGCCCAAAGAAAGGTGTCTTTACTCTGGAGTGCAGTGGCACAGTCTCGGCTCACTGCAACCTTCGCCTCCCGGGTTCAAGCGATTCTCCTGCCTCAGCCTCTGGAGTAGCTGGGAATACAGGCGTCCGCCACCATGCTCGGCTAGTTTTTGTATTTTTAGTAGAGACAGGATTTCACCATGTTTGCCAGGCTGGTCTCGAACTCCTGAGCTCAGGTGATCGGATCTCCTTGACCTCCCAAAGTGCTGGGATTACAGACGTGAGCCATCGCGCCTGGCTTTATTTTTTATTTATTTTTTCTGAGACTAGGTCTTCCTGTGTTGCCCAGGCTGCTTTGGAGCTCCTGACCTCAGGCGATCCTCCTGCCTGGGGCTCCGAAAGCGCTGGGATTACAGGAGCCGCCGCGCCTGGCCTTTAAAAAAAATTTTGTTTGAAGGCTTTGAAAGGTGTCATTTTCTTTGGAATGGGGTGGGGCTTCTAGTGCCTGCCACTGTCCTCCGCTCAGGCGGGCGGGGCTGGTGCTGGGCTCGGCCTTGGTGCGTGGGTGCAGAGGGCCTTGCCCACACCTCCTCCCTCTGCAGAACTGAGCTGTGTGGCGGTAACCATAGCGACCGTACTTGTCTTCATTCAGCGCTTCCCCTCCCTCTTGTGATTTAGGAGTGTGGTGGAAATTATTGCCAAAGTTATGGGCTCTTCAAAATACAAAAAACCAAACCAAAACGAAAAAACCCCTCTTGTGTAATCAACTTCCCCTGCGTGCGAAGTTAGGGAAACGCGGGCGGCTTGCCTCTGCCTCCTGCCTGAGCGGTTTCCTTACGAGGCTGCCTGGTGAAGGACCCTTGAGTCCCTGCTGGTATAGCAGCCTCCCTAGACGTATTGTCTTTTGACGCACTCCCAGGTTCTTGTAGGTGCCAGGCTTTAAAAAGGGAGCTGCTTCGAGAAGAAAGCACATCGGGGGCTCTTAGAGGCCAGCTTGGATGTTGCAATCGGGGGCGAGCCGCTCGGAGAACCTGCGGCTCCCGGGAAGTGCTGACTCGGGCGAGTGCGCGCGCACCACTGACCGCGCCAGTTTGGGGTCGGGCCGGGGCAGCGCGCTGGGCGGAGCTACTCCTTGGCCCCTAACAAAGTACGTGCTCATTTCCCGGTGGGAATTGTGAGTTGGTGCCAGAGTCCTAGGAACTAGGTATATAAAACCTATCTAGGGCCGGGCAGGGTGGCTCACGCCTGTAATCTTAGCACTTTGGGAGGCCGAGGGGGGCGGATCACCTAACATCAGGAGATCGAGACCATCCTGGCCAACATGGTGAAACGCCGTCTCAAAAAAAAGAAAAAAAAAAAACACCTGTCTAGAGGGTGTTGAAGTTCCAGCAAGCAATAGAATTATCACAAGGCTGTAATTTGAGGCCTGGAAATGACCAGCTTAAGTGTCTCTTGAATTCGTAGAATTTCTGTTACAGATTCTGTCTTAACATAAATTATGCTTGATAGAGTCTTTTCTTTCTTTTCTCTTTTTTTTTTTGAGACGGAGTTTCACTTTTGTTGCCCAGGCTGGAGTGCAATGGGGTGATTTTGCCTCACCGTAACCTCCGCTCCCCGGCTCAAGCAGTTCTGCCTCAGCCTTCCGAGTAGCTGGGATTACAGGAATGTGCCACCATGCCTGGCTAATTTTATGTTTTTAGTAGAGACGTGGTTTCTCCATGTTCGTCAGGCTGGTCTCGAACTCCGGACCTCAGGTGATCAGCCTACCTTGGCCTCCCAAAGTGCTGGGATTACAGGCATGAGCCAGCCACCACACCCAGCCTAATAGAGTCTTTAAAATCGGCATTCCTACAGTAATGATACCACTGACTATAAATAAGGGAAAGAAAATTTGTGGTGTATATGTTTTATAATTTGAAATAGGCATCATATCAAAGTCCTTTTGTGCTGTCTATAGGATCCTGGAGATGGGATTGATTGATTGATTGACAGTGTCTCTCTGTGTGGCCTAGGCCAGAGTGCAGTGGCACGAACAGAATGCACTGCAGCCTCAACCTCCTGGGCTGAAGGGATTCTCCCACTTGCAGGCACACCGCCACACACGGCTAATTTTTAAATTTTTTGTAGAGACAGGGGTCTTGCTGTGTTGTACAGGCTGGCCTGGAACTCTGGAGCCCAAATGATCCTCCCACTTCAGACTCCCAAAGTGTTGGGGTTACAGGCGTGACCCACTGGGGCAGGCCTGTTTGAATTATTTACTTCAAACTACAACCAGGTGTCTGAGAGGAGCAGCAGGGGAGCTTCAAAGAAATCTGGTGAAAATTTCCATCCATATGTAATAAGTTACTTAACACAATTTATTTAGTATTGTTTTTGATATTTCATCAAATGCAGTTTGATAGCTTTCTCTGAATTAATCAGAAATCTTGGCCAGTTGTGGTTGCTCATGCCTGTAATCCCAGCATTTTGGGAGGCTGAGGCAGAGTATCACTTAAGGTTAGGAGTTCAAGACCAGCCTAGCTAAGATGAAACCCCAACTCTGCTAAAAATATAAAAATTAGCCAGTGGGGTAATCCGAGCTTGTAATCCCAGCTACTTGGGAGGCTGAGGCACAAGAATCACTTGAACCCAGGAGGCAGAGGTTGCAGGGAGCTGAGATAGCACCACTGTACTCCAGCCTGGGAAACAGAGGGAGACTGCATCTAAAAAGGAAAAAGAAGTCTTGATTTGCATTATTTATATTCTGCTTGCATCTTGATGGTATAGATGTTACAATCTCCTAGACCTGGGTGTTTTGGCTAATGTGATTATCACTTACGGTGAAACAGTTAAGCTTTTCAATAATGGAGATCAGCAGTAGGGTCTTAAAAGTTTGAATGAGGGCCTGGCACCATGGTATTCACCTGTAGTCAGGTGGTTGGAGCAGCAGGATCCCTTGAGCTCATGAGTTCGAGGTTGCAGTGAGCTATGATCCTACCCCTGCACTCTAGCATGGGTGACAGAGTGACACTGTCTCAGAAAGAAAAAAAAAAGGTTAAATAAAATATCTGAATTAACATAGAGAGTAAGAACATTTTGTTCATGTGGGATTTGTTAACATAATAAATATGTTAATTTAATGCATGCAGTGAAGTGTCAACATTTCAGAGGAACCCTTAACTAAAGTGACCCAGATGCTGACTTCCAAAAGTCTTTTTTTGTTTGTTTGTTTTGTTTTTTTTGAGACAGAGTTTCGCTCTTATTGCCCAGGCTGGAGTACAAGGGGGAAGATCTCGACTCAGCGAAACCTCCGCCTCCCAGGTTCATGCAAGTCTCCTGCCTCAGCCTCCCAAGTAGGTGGGATTAAAGGCATGTGCCACCGCATTTGGCTAATTTTGTATATTTTTTCTGAGATGGAGTTACCCTCTTGTTGCCCAGGCTGGAGTACAATGGCACGATCTCGGCTCACTGCAACCTCTGCCTCCTGGGTTCAAGCGATTCTCCTGCCTCAGCCTCCTGAGTAGCTGGAATCATAGGCACTATGCCCGGCTAATTTTGTATTTTTAGTAGAGATGGGATTTGTCCATGTTGGTTAGGCTGGTCCTGAACTGCCGATTGACCTCAGGTGATCCGCCCACCTCAGCCTCCCAAAGTGCTAGAATTACAGGTATGAGTCACTGCACCCGGCGGGGTTTTTCCCTGTTGGTCAGGTTGGTCTTGAACTCCTGACCTCATGTGATCCACCCACCACACTCTCCCAAAGTGCTGGGAATACAGGCATGAGCCACTGCACCTGGCCAAGTGGTTTTTTTTTTGTTTTTTTGTTTTTTTTTTTTGAGACAGAGTCTCACTATGTGGCCAGGGTGGAGTGCAATGGTGCGGTCTTGGCTCCCGGCAACCTCCGCTTCTTAGGTTCTAGCAATTCTTCTACCTCAGCCTCCCTGGGTAGCTGGGACAACAGGCACGAGCCATCACGCCTAGCTAATGTTTCTATTTTTAGTAGAGACAGACACGGGGTTTCACCATGTTGGCCAGGATGGTCTTGATCTCTTGACCTTGTGATCCACCCACCTTGGATTACAGGTGTGAGCTACTTCACCTGGCCCAAACGTTGTTTTTTGTTTTTGAGACAGAGTTTCACTCTTGTTGCCCAGGCTGCAGTGCAATGGTGCAATCTTGGCTCACCACAATCTCTGTTTCCCAGGTTCAAGCACTTCTCCTGCCTCGGCCTGCTGAGTAGCTGGGATTACAGGCATGTGCCACCGGACCTGCCTAGTTTTATATTTTTAGTAGAGACAGGGTTTCTCTCAGGCTGGTCTCGAACTGCCAATCTCAGGTGATCCGCCCAACTCAGCCTCCCAGAGTGTTGGGATTACAGGTGTCAGCCACTGCACCCACCCCAAGTCATTTTATTATAACTTACTTGTTTCAAATTATAAAAGCAATACCTTACAGGGCTTGGTGGCTCATGCCTGTAATCCTGGCAGTTTGGGAGGCTGAGGCTGGAGGATTGCTTGAGACCAGGAATTCAGACCAGCCACCTGGACAATATGGTCAGACACCATTTCTTTTAAAAAAGACAAAAATTCTACTTTTTTTTTTTTTTTTTGACGGAGTTTCGCTCTTGATACCCAGGCTGGAGTGCAATGGCGCGATCTCGGCTCACCGCAACCTCC
>NW_016107330.1:6539321-6540282 GCF_001604975.1 Cebus imitator
AAAAAAAAAAAAAGTACAAAAATTAGCCAGGCATGGTGGTGCCTGTACTCCCAGCTACTCTGGAGGCTGAGGCAGGAGATCACTTGAACCTGGGAGACAGAGGTTTCAGTGAGTCCGATCATGCCATTGAACTCCAGCCTAGACAACAGAGACTCCATCTCAAATAAATAAATTAATTAATTAAATTAAATAGCAAGCAAGCTGGGTGGGGGAGCTGGGCATGGTGGCTTACATCTATAATCTATAATCCCAGCACTTTGGAAGGCCAAGGTGGGTGGATCACCTGAGGTCAGGAGTTCAAGACCAGCCTGACCAACATGGTGAAACCGTCTCTACTAAATTAAAAAAAAAAACAAACAAAAAACCGGGTATGGTGGCGTGGGGCTGTGGTCCCAGCTACTCAGGAGGCTAAGGCTGGAGGATGATTATTTAAGCCCAGGAGATTAAGACTGCAGTAAGAAGTGATCACACCACTGCACTCCAGCCTGGGAAACAGAATGAGACCCTATCTCAAAGAATAATAAAATAAAAGTAATACCTCTTAACCAAAGAAAAATTTAGAAAATATAGAGGAATAATTTTTTTTTTTTTAATGAAGTCTTGCTCTTTTGCATATGTGGGAGTGCAGTGGCTCAGTCTTGGCTCACTGCAACCTCCACTTCCCAGGTTCAAGCAATTTTCCTGCATCAGCCTCCCAAGTAGCTGGGATCACAGGTGCCCACTATCATGCCTGGCTAATTTTTGTATTATTTTTTCAAGACGAAGTTTTGCTTTGTTGCCCAGGCTGGAGTGTAGTGGGGCCATCTTGGCTCACTGCAAACTCTGCTTCCTGGGTTTAAGCGATTCTCCTTCCTAAGCCTCCTGAGTAGCTGGGATTACAGGTACCCACTACCACACCCAGTTAATTTTTGTATTCTTTTACAGACGGGTTTCACCATGTTGACCAGGATGGTCTCGATCT
>NW_016107330.1:6544632-6545894 GCF_001604975.1 Cebus imitator
TTTTTTTTTTTGAGACAGAGTCTTGCTGTGTCACCAGACTGGAGTGTAATAGCGCGATCTCAGCTCACTGCAGCCTCCTCTTCCTGGGTTCAAGTGATTCTCCTCCCTCAGTCTCCCTAGTAGCTGGGATTATAGGCACGTGCCACCATGCTCAGCTAATTTTTGTATTTTTAGTAGAGATGGGGTTTCACCATGTTGGCCAAGATGGTCTTGATTTCCTTACGTCATGATCACCCGCTTCGGCCCCCCAAAGTCCTGGGATTACAGGCATGAGCCACTGCACCCTGCTGAAATACTTTTAAGTGAATGTTTTCTCCTGAAACAGCTGAATTTTAATAGCTTGGGACCTGATTTGTAACCAAATTCTTGTTAAATATCTGATAACTATTGTGTCCTGCTATTTAAATGGAGATATTAGTTTATCTGCTCTAGTGGCTGGCTTAGCATTCAAAGCCTGAGTTTGAGGCTAGGATGCTTTCCCCATCTGAGCTTCCATTACGCATGACTGAACTCTTTGGGCATGTCTAGCATGCTAAATACAGCAGCTCCTCACAGTGTGAAAATAAAACCTGATTAAAAACAAATCTATTTTAATTCCCCTTTGCAAATGGCTCTGCTTTAATGTCAGCTTTCTGAATTATCTTTAATAATCAAATGAGGAAATTCACTTCACTATCCATTTATCATAGATAAATCACAACCTACTTTTTGATCTTTTTCAATGAGCATCAATTATTGTTAAATAAAAAATTATCAGAGAATAACAGAGTGGGTTGCCTTTCTATTGAACACATAACAAAGATACATGCTTTAAAGAAGTTCTGCCCCTGTAAATATTTGTAACAGGGATATAAATGGAGAAAAGCTTTTTCTGGTGTTTTTTGATGCATTGTCAGCAAAAATGAAAAGCACTGAGAAAATTAAACACTCTATTTCAGTCTGAGCAAAGGGCATATGTTTACCAGTTTTGTTATTAAAAGCTTTTGCAATAGAAAAAGTCAGCCAAAAAAATAAATAAAAGCAAGAAACTTCATACGTGACATGCAAATACTGCGTCCTGATTTAACTACAGGACGTGGCTATAATGATGAAAATGTTGTTGTCTTTTGAGACTGAGTCTCATTCTGTCACCCAGGCTGGAGTGCACTGATAGGATCTTGGCTCACTGCAATCCTCACCTCCCAGGTTCAAGCGATTCTCCTGCCTCAGCCTCCTGAGTAGCTGGGATTACAGGCATGTGCCACCATGCCCAGCTAATTTTT
>NW_016107330.1:6546909-6557031 GCF_001604975.1 Cebus imitator
GTAGAGATGGGGTTTCACCATGTTGACCAGGATGGTCTCGATCTCTTGACCTCATGATCCACCCGCCTCGGCCTCCCAAAGTGCTGGGATTACAGGCTTGAGCCACCACGCCCGGCCTGCCTGACTTTCCTTATGTGATAATTGTGACACAGTAATGGCCAGATGTAAGTAGCCAATTATACTTTCTTTATTCCTTTTTTTAAGAGAGGGGTGTTCCCTATGTTGCCAATGCTGGAGTGCCGGGGCTTTTCAAGGCAAAATAATAATGCACTACAGCTTGGACTTCCTGGACTCAGGTGATGCTCCTGCCTTAGCCTCTCCAGTAGTTGAGACTACAAAGAAACAATTTAATTATGCATTGGTGACCTATTTGTGCCATTGGTTATGGTGACAGTATTTTTGAAATCAAATGGTGTCGTTTGTAAGTTGGTTTGTATTTAAGGAGAAAATCCACGAGACCAAGTATTTAAAATTGGCTGGGCTGGTGGCTCATGCCTGTAATCCTCGTACTTTGGGAGGCCAAGGTGGGCAGATCACTAGGTCAACAGTTCGACCATCCTGGACAACATGGTGAAACCCCGTCTCTGAAACAGAAAAATTAGCTGGGCACGGTGGCTCGAGCCTGTAGTTCCAACTACTTGAGAGGCAGAGGCAGGAGAAATGCTTGAACCCGGGAGACAGAGGTTGTAGTGAGCTGAGATCGTGCCACCGCACTCCAGCCTGGCGACAGAGGGAAACTCCATCTCAACAACAACAACAACAAAAAGTTCAACTGTAGGTTTCAAAAGCTTTTAGGCCTGGAAAGGCCAGAGGTCTAATTCCTTCTCTGTTTAAATATTAAATTATGGTAAACCCTCTGAAGGGAGCAATATTGGATTCCTGTCTCATTTCCATTTTATTCCTCGTATACCCTAGCGATCAGCAAGAATATCTTGCAAATGGTTTTGCAAGATCCTATATAAAAAAGTTGCTTAGGCTGGGCGCAGTGGCTCAGGCCTGTAATCTCAGCACTTTGGGTGGCCGAGGCAGGGGGATCACCTGAGGTCAGGAGTTCAAGACCAACCTGGCCAACACGGTGAAATCCTGACAACTAATAAAAATACAAAAATTAGCCGGGCGTGGGGGCAGGTGCCTGTAATCCTAGCTACTCGGGAGACAGGCAGGAGAATCGCTTGAGCCTGGGAGGCGGAGGTTGTAGTGAGCCGAGACCGTGCCACTGCACTCCAGCCTGGGCAACAGAGCGAGACTCAGTATCAAAACAAAACAAAAAACAAAACAAAACACCGTTGCTTAATGTTACAAGCCCATGGCTCTTGCATGGGATGGATTTCTGAAGCCGTCGCTGCTCAGCGGGGCAGTGAGAAGGGCATCCTTGTTTTCATCGCTTTCCCAAGCAGGCGGGGATCCAAGTACTCGGAAACGCCGGGAGCTGGCCGCCGGGTGAGCGGAGGACGAAAGGGTCCTGGCTCTTAGGGGACAGGCCTTGGCAGTCGCTTTGATTCGTAGCCCTGTCGAAACCAACTCCGTTTCTCTTCATTTCTTCCACTAGACCTGCGCCTGGGGTTACCGCTGGAGGGGCTAGAGAACCGCCCTACCTCCCCTGCCCCTCCTTGCCCCGCGCTGGAGCCGGACCCAAAACCCGCAGGGTTGCCGACCTCTTCGAGCGGCTGCGCGCCTGCGTACCGGGGCCGAGCGCGCGAGCGTTCCTTCCCCGCCCGGCGTTCTTCACACCGTCGCCCGGCCCGCGCGCCTGCGCGCCTGCTGGGAGGAACTCGGCGTCTCCACTTCGGCGGGCTGGAGGACGCGCGCGCGCCCGCGGCGAGTGGTAGGCGGCGCGGTGGCGGGAGGCGGGCCGCGCGCGCCGGTGGGAAGCGTCCGGCTGCCACAGCGCCAGCTCCGTCGTAGTCGCTGCCGCCCGGGTCCCGCTCGCCCCTCCTCCCGCTCCCCCCGCCCGCCGCTGTCCGGGCGCATGCGCCGCCGGAGCGCGAGGGTCGGCTTCGGGTGTGTGGTGGCGGCAGAGCTGAGCTGCGAGGCCCGAGAGTCAGAACCTGGGGGAGAGGGATGGTCTCTGCACTGGGGGGAGCCGGAGGAGCCGCCGCCGCTGCCGACGCCACCGCCGCAGCCGCCGCCGCCGCCGCCCCGGCGCCCGCCTCCCGGCGCTGACGGTCTCGTACGAAGCCGGCGAGGGGGAGCCAGCAGCGGCGGTCGCCGGCACGCCGCCCAGCATGGTCCGGGAAACCAGGCACCTCTGGGTGGGCAACTTACCCGAGAACGTGCGGGAAGAGAAGATCATCGAGCATTTCAAACGGTGAGTGACACGAGGCCCGCGGCCGCGCTCGCTTCTCGGGCGCCGCTTCCCGCCCGGCCCGTTGCCGGCCCCTCCCGGAGCGCGGAGCTGGTGGGGGGACCCCAGCCCGGACCCACGGGCGCTGTGGGACCTCGTCAGCCGCTCGGTTGGGCCTCGGGTGTCGGCGGTGCGGGCGGTCGAGCCCCGCCGCCCTCGAAGAGCCCGCGGGGCACCGGTGGCGGCGTCCCTGACGAGGGAGGTCGCCGAGGCTCGGCCTCCGAGCAGCCGGCGCCCCGGGGCTGCCCTCGCGTCGGCCGGGAGCCGGTGGGGTCGCGTCCTTGCGCACCGTGCCCGGCCCGGAGCAGCGGGGACCCGAGCCCGCCCGACAGCCCGGCCCGGCGCCACCACTCGGAGCCGCTCTGCGGGCGCTCCGCAATGTCTGACTGCGGGAGGGTTCCGTGCGAAGGGAAAGGCGGTGCGAAAACAGAAGTCGCGGTAGGTACTGTGGCGCGCCGGGAACCCGGGGAGAGACCACCTAGGACCTCTCCGGAGGATTTGCACCCTTGAAACTCACGGGGAATGGCAAACGTTTCTCGTTTTTGCGGGGCTGGGTGGAAGGTGGTGCCAAATAAGTTGGTGCGCCCGTTTCGTCTCCTTCGTCCCCGGCGGAGGGGACCGCGGGCTCTGACAGGAGGGTGCCCGCCCCGGCGCCGGAAGCCCCGGGTTGCACTCCCTGGCCACCCTAAGACCCTGGTGTCCCCCACCCCTGAATTCAGGAATCAAACGGTTAAACATTACAAACCTTTTACGATGAGATGTAGCTTAAAAAACAACAACCACCTTACCTGAATTTTTGTGAATTATAAGAATCAGTGTTGTCCTTGATACATCTTACCGAGTAGCATGTAGCGCGTTTTCTTTGTGAATTGCCTGTGTACCGTAACGGATAGGCCTCCGTGTAAAACGCTTATTAAAATGACGATTGGCTTGGTGCAAATTCAGAGGGACGGTAGCAAATCTGTGATTGTCCTCGAAAATTATAGTTTATTGGGATATTTAAGACCCTGGAAGGTTTCAAGTTTGGGTTTTAATTTCCCTTACTATCTAGTGAGTGGAGGAAATTATGAGGTGTCCTCATTAATGAGTCACCATGGGAAAAATAGATTGCGTCGCTCGCTTTGAGCCGCTTGGGTAAGGAAATGGAAGCAGCGGCAGCGGAGCTCCTGTCTTTTAAATGGAGGATCATTGATTGTGTTGGTGGTTGCTGTTACTGGGGCATTAAACCCTCGCCGCTGGAGCGCGCGACTGCGCGTGTCCGCGTGTGGAAGGGAGCCGGGAATCGTGGGGCCATTCATAACCTGCTCGAGCTGTCCTCGGCAGGCCGGGGCGGGGGGGGAGGTGCGCGCTTCCAGGGACTCTCCCGGTGTTTACTATGTTGTGCCTGAGAAACCAGGCGAGGGCGGGGGGAGGCAGGGAGCAAAAATTCACCTCTGTGCCCTAGGATGAAGGGGAGACCTCGGGCTGGATTGGGAAGCAGATGGGAACTTTCTCTTCCTGGCGCTGCTCCACCCCTTACCCGCCCCCCACCTCCTGCCTTCTCCCCCAGTATCATCAGTGTTTTGATGGAAAAATAATTTAGGTGCAGATTATTGGAGTGGAAAAACTACTTAGACGTGCTCACTTTAATCCCCTGTGGACTTCATCTGTAGGTCTCTGCCTGGGAAATTCGTTTGCACTGATGTGCAAGCACGTGCATTGCAGCAGTCGCTGGCTCCTCCGTGTTAGGTGCCCAGACGTGTCATTTCTCATTATGCAGATTCCACAGACATTGCATGCCTATGGCAAAGGAGTTTGGCCCCTCTGCAAGATGAGGGGGCAGAGAGAAGAAGGAGGAAATCGTCCAAGGCAGTTTTGGAAGGTTTTTTAGTGGACGGTGCTTTGGTCCGGCTTGTGTGAATGACTTTCTAAAATGGCGGCCAGGACCCACTTTATGTGGGAATCGGGAGAGCCAATCTCAGAATGCACAGAGGGAGGAGGGGGCGGAGGATGCGAGCTGCCTTGGAAAGCGGCAGTCTGGAGGAATATTACTGTATTAAAAAGGGCTTAGCTGGCACTTTGCTCACGACTGCATTCAAAGGAGCATCTTACCTTTCGCAGAGTAAGAGCAGATGCTACTGATAAAAGCAGGCTATTTTAAAACTAAGCAGATCATGTGTCCCTGAAATTCCTTTATTTTAAAGATTTTTTTTTCCATTTATAAACCTATTTATTTTTAAAATAGACAGTACATTTTTATGGGTTCAAAGCGTGTGAAAGGTATACAGAGAAAATTTCCACCCCTGACCCTGGGATTCCCAGTTCCCACACTTCTTCCCCTCACCCCCCAAAATCCAGGTAATGTCTATTTCTGATTTCTTGTTTATCTTTCTGCGTGTACAAGAAATGTTCTGCTGATCCAGCTGTGGAGCTAAATGGACCTTGTTTGGAGGATATCAAGGCCTTTTATCCTTATTGTGGAATGTATTTTGTAAAATGTGTGATTGCTACTGGGAGTGAAAATGAAATCTGAATAATTTAAGTGAAAGGAATAAAAAGGTAGTTGTACCAGAATGATGTCTCTGCAAGAAAATGAAATGGTATTCACTTCGGGTGTCTTGTAGAAATCACAGTGAGAAAAACCATGCAATACCTATATTGAAACTGAACTTTCGGTGCCTGCTTTTACCCTTTTCCCTAGCTGATTACATTAATAACTGTTTTACAGGATTAACAGGTATACACTGGGAATACATTATATAAAATGTTTTTAAGATGAATGTTCTCTTAACGGTGGTTAGGCTTTTGTAGTAAGTGTTTGGATTTTACAAAAAGATTAAACCAGACAGCTTTGTGGGCAGCTTAGAGACATTTTAACGGAAAAAAGAGGTCAGTCAATTCTTAAAATTTTTATTTTTAAATTTACATTTTGATCAATTGTTTTGTTTGTTTTTTGTGGTTTTTTAATGGACCGTAGATTGAGAGGAGGATGGTGATTTTGCTTTTTTCTCCCCAGTGCCAAAGAAAGACCAAATCCTTAAGACATAATCAGAACATTTTCAGAAATTGGCGTTACTTTTCTTGCAATAATAAGTCTGTTATCTTTACAGTTTTCAATTTGCTGATTTAAAAAAATTAAATGAGAACTCTTTCTGAATTGGGTTTTAGTTAACAAAGATTCATTACAGGGGCACAATAGAGAAAGTCCTTTCCTTTGTATGTTAGCTGGGTTGAAGGGGGAAGGGAGGAGTTATACAACAATTGGTTCCTGTCTTTTACTTAGGAGAGGGAGAGAGGTGTGTGCAAAGGCGACTCCTTGAATTAGAATGAGCAAATAAAACCCTTAAAATATTTAAAATCTTTACATCTTTTCAGGTTTTAAATACGTCACAAATTTAGGTTCTTCCCATCCATCTCCAGTTTTAGAGACTAGGTTAAAGATTATGCAGAGGTGAAGTGAGGTAGCCCCTCATGTAAAAATATCGTTTATTTATTTATTTATTTTAATACGGGGTTTCACCATGTTGGTCAGGCTGGTCATGAACTCCCGACCTCAGGTGATCCGCCTGCCTTGGCCTCCAAAGTGCTTGGATTACAGGCGTGAGCCACCACGCCCGGCCAAAATATCGTTTAAAGAATGAGGCCCAGGCCGGGTGCATTGGCTCACTACTGTAATCCCAGCACTTTGGGAGGCTGTGGCGGGCGAATCACCAGGTCAGGAGTTAGAGACCATCCAGGCCAACGTGGTGAAACCCCATCTCTATTAAAATACCAAAAATTAGCTGTGTGTGGTGGCCTGCACCTGTAGTCCCATCTACTCAGGAGGCTAAGGCAGGGGAATCACTTGAATCGCAGAGGCGGAGGTTGCAGTGAGCCGAGATTGCACCAGTGCACTGCAGCCTGGGAGACAGAGCAAGACTCTATCTCAAAAAAAAAAAAAAAAAAAAAAGCAGGGCGTGGTGTGAGTGCCTGTAATCCCAGCTACTGACGAGGCTGAGGCAGGAAAATCCCTTGAACCCGGGAATTGGAGGTTGCAGTGACCCGAGATCATGCCACTGCACCCTAGCCTGGGTGACAGAGCAAGACTCTGTCTTGGGGGTGGGGGCAAGAATGAGACCCATTTAAAAATGTAATTTGTTCTCTCTGAATTTAAATGATCACAGTGGTTTTCCTGAGTTTAAATAGATGGAATAATTATTACATTTTATGTATATTCAGATATCTTTATCTCTGGGACCCAATATAAAATATTGAATTTCCTTGTCCTGACTACTAGGGATATTTTTAGACTTAAGCAAATTTGACTCACTGTAGCCTGTATCATTGTTACATCGTTTCTTCATTTGAGACCAGAAGGTTTCTATGAAACCACTTGTTGTCTATGGCCATACCATCCTTACCACGCCCCATCCCGTCTGTGAAACCACCTCTGGTTTTGAATATTATGATTTTGAATATCTATTTTCATAATATACTTTTGCACATTTTAAAAATAAAACAAGAATCAGAGTTATCTTGAAACAACATTTAAAATTATACAGAATAATTATATGAGCAATACAGAATAATACAGATAAATTATACAGAATAATGACACAAAATAATATAGAATAATAAAATGTATTTTGTTTACCGAAAGGGATGCCCTTGGCAGATTGAAGGAAAATATAGGGCTCAGTGCCAGGAAGAATGGTAGTGTTTCACTTGTGTAGAGGGCACCTTTTTCTAACTATCTTTGTTGTAGACTCTTGATTGCTGGGATTGTATTGTTTGGTATGCTTATGAAGAGGTTTCAGCCTTGATTTATGAGACATTTTAAATCCTGGAAACACTAATCCTTTGGGAAAGTTTATGTAGGAGGTTTTTTCAAATAGTCTTTCAAGTTTCCCTTTCCCCTAGTTTGAAATTTTACTGAAAAAAATTTTTTTTTTTTTCCTTGGGACGGAGTTTCGCTCTTTTTACCCAGGCTGGAGTGCAATGACGTGATCTCGGCTCACCGCAACCTTCACCTCCTGGGTTCAGGCAATTCTCCTGCCTCAGCCTCCCGAGTAGCTGGGATTACAGGCACGCGCCACCATGCCCAGCTAATGTTTTGTATTTTTAGTAGAGACAGGGTTTCACCATGTTGGCCAGGATGGTCTCAATCTCTTGACCTTGTGATCCACCCGCCTCGGCCTCCCAAAGTGCTGGGATTACAGGCTTGAGCCACCACGCCCGGCGTGAAATTTTTAAAAAATTTAAAATATTCTATGAAAACCAGCATATCCAGTTGGAGACTATATATTTTAGCTGACTGATTGATTGAGACAGGGTCACCCAAGCTGGATCACAGCTCACTGTAGCCTTGACCTCCCAGGCTCAATCGATCTTTCCACCTCAGCCTCCAAAATAGCTAGGACCACAGGCATGTGCCACCTGACTAATTTTTTGTAGGGATGAGAGGTCTTCTTATGTTGCCCAGCCCTGGTCTTGAACTCCTGGGCTCAAGTGATCCTCCTCCTTTGGCCTCCCAGAGTGCTGGGATTACAGGCATGAGCCGGCTTGCCCAGCCTTTACTTTTATTTTTATTTTATTTATTTATTTTTTGAGATGGAGTCTCGCTCTGTTGCCCAGGTTGGAGTGCAATGGCGTGCTCTTGGCTCACCGCAGCCTCCTGCCCAGCCTCCCAAGTAGCTGGGATGACAGGTGCGCGCCACCACACCTGGCTGATTTTTGTATTTTTAAAGTAGAAACAGGGTTTCACCATGTTGGTCAGGCTGGTCTCAAATCCCTGACCTTCTGATCCGCCCGCCTCAGCTTCCCAAAGTGCTGGGATTACTGGCGTGAGCCACCGCACCCAGCTTATATTTGTATTTTTATTTTTATTCTTTTTTTAAAAAAATTAATATTTTTTTTAGACGGGGTTTCACCATGTTGGTCAGGCTGGTCTTGTACTCCTGACCTCAGGTGATCTGCCCGCCTTGGCCTCCAAAGTGCTTGGATTACAGGCATGAGCCACCACGCCCGGCCTATTTTTATTCATTTTTTTTTGAGACAGAGTCTTGCTTTGTTGCCCAGGCTGGAGTGCAGTGGCGTGATCTTGGCTCGCTGCAACCTCCTCCTGGGTTCAAGCACTTCTCATGCCTCAGCCTCTAAGTAGCTAGGACACCATGCCCAGCTAATTTTTGTATTTTTAATAGAGACAGGCTTTCACCATGTTGGCCAGGCTGGTCTCGAACACCTGGCTTTAGGTGATCTGCTCGCCTTAGCCTCCCAAAATGCTGGGATTATAGGTGTGAGCCACTGTACCAGTCTATTTTTATTTTTTGAGATGGAGTCTCGCTCTGTTGCCCAGGCTGGAGTGCAGTGGTGCAATCTTGCCTCACTGCAACCTCTTCTTCCTGGGTTCAAGCGATTCTCCTGTTCAGCCTCCTGAGTAGCTGGGATTACAGGCATGAGATACCACGTCCCCGCTAACTTTTGTTTTTGTTTGTTTTGAGACGGAGTCTCACTCTGTCACCCAGGCTGGAGTGCGGTGGGGTGGTGTGATCTTGGCAGAGACAGGGCTTCACTGTGTTGGCCAGGCTGGTCTTGAAGTCCTGACCTCGTGATCTGCCTGACTTGGCCTCCCAAAGTGCCGGGATTACAGGCATGAGCCACCATGTCTGGCCTAATTTTTGTATTTTTATTAGAGACAGGGTTTCATCATGTTGGCGAGGCTGAACTCCTGACCTCAAGTGATCTGCCTGTCTCTGCCTCCCGAAGTGCTGGGATTACAGGCGTGAGCCACCATGCCTGGCCTGCTTTTATTTTTAAAACATTTTAAGTGTTAGTTTGAGCTGTAGTTAACGGTCCACAGTATTTAGAGTAACTAATGTAGTCTGAAAATACTTTGAGTGTATATATTCATTAAATTGGACTGCTGAATTTTGTTACTGGATGATTTGAAATAAGTACTTTTCAGCCCCTTGAAACACATATATTAGCCTGCTGAACAAGGAGACTAAATAGAATACATTTGTAGTTAAATTAATAATCTCCTTTACTATTTGGTTTAAAATTTTCTTTAAACTTACTTGCCTTACAGCTACACATATTTTGAATAAAAATAATGTGCTCCTCTGTGGAAACCAATTAGAATGTTAATCATTTTATTCGAAACCATGTAATTTTTGTGTGATATGTAGCTGGATTTTAGTGTGTGTAAATATGCTTTGCAGTGAGTGAAAATTTTTTTTGGTATAGTTTTAAAGTATTTCAATATTCAGATTGTTCTCCCTACATGTATCCCTTGTCTGCCAAGTTGAAGATTACAAGTGGCTAAAAAAAATCATAGTGGAATGGCTCTATAAAATCCTAACTTAAATTTAGTGAATTCTTGGATTTAATTACTTATGATTTCATTTTGAATATGGAAATGATATGAACTCTAGCATACTTAAAGATTTGTATTATGTAAAGAACTGCTCCAATCCTTAGAATTAAGGAATATTTGTGGGAAAATTCAAATGAGAAACACTGTGTCTTATCCTGTGTACCTGGTGCTAGATTTTTAGTCCAGCCTTAAAATGCTAGGGTTGCATATGCATGTCTTTGTATTAGATGCTGTTTGGGTTACTAGGGAACATTGCCAAATGATATAAAGATTCTTCTAGTTATACATTGTATTGACTTTGATTGTTATATTCCCATTATGTTGCACATATGTACTTCTATTTTTTTTTTTTTTTTTTTTCTTCTAGTTATACATTGTATTGACTTTGATTGTTATATTCCCATTATGTTGCACATATGTACTTCTATTTTTTTTTTTTTTTTTT
>NW_016107330.1:6557159-6558247 GCF_001604975.1 Cebus imitator
TTACAGGCACACACCACCATGCCCAGCTAATTTTTTGTATTTTTGGTAGAGACGAGGTTTCGCCATGTTGACCAGGATGGTCTCGATCTGTTGACCTCGTGATCCACCCGCCTCGGCCTCCCAAAGTGCTGGATTACAGGCTTGAGCCACTGCGCCCGGCCACATATGTACTTTTACATGTATTTATAGTTTCTTTGATTCTTAGAATTGACTAAAAGTGATCTTTTTTTTACATACCATTTTTTTCCTTTGATTTAAAAACTGGGGCTTATGTACTCAAAAACCATTTTGTAGTTTATTAAACTACATTTGACATTTAGCAATTTGTCTTTTTTTTTTTTGAGACAAGTTTTACTCTTGTTGCCTAGGCTGGAGTGCAATGGCTTGATCTTGGCTTACCGCAACCTCCGCTTCCCGAGTTCCAGTGATTCTCCTGCCTCAGCCTCCCAAGTAACTGGGATTACAGGCATGCACCACCACACCCAGCTAATTTTGTGTTTTTAGTAGAGATGAGGTTTCTTCGTGTTGGTCAGGCTAGTCTCAAACTCCCGACCTCAGGTGATCCACCTGCCTTGGCCTCCCAAAGTGGTGGGATTATAGGCGTGAGCCACCGCACCTGGCCGTGATTTGTCTTTTACCAGTCACGTTGGTCGGTAGTGGATGTATTTTGTCTGAACCGTTAACTTTTAAAAATTATGCCGTTTGGCAGCTGGGCGAGGTGGCTCATGCCTGTAATCCCAATACTTTTCAAGGCTGAGGCGGGTGGATCATGAGGTCAGGAGATCAAGACCATCCTGAACAATACGGTGAAACCCCATCTTTAAAAAAAGAAGATAAGTGGCCGGGCGTGGTGGCTCACGCCTGTAATCCAAGCGCTTTGGAGGCCAAGGTGGGCAGGTCACCTGAGGTCAGGAGTTCAAGCCCAGCCTGACCAACATGGTGAAACCCTGTCTTTAAAAAAAAAAAAAAAGGGCCGGGCGTGGTGGCTCACGCCTATAATCCCAGCACTTTGGGAGGCCGAGGCGGGTGGATCACAAGGTCAAGAGATCGAGACCATCCTGGTCAACATGGTGAAACCCTGTCTCTAC
>NW_016107330.1:6561192-6563102 GCF_001604975.1 Cebus imitator
CACCCAGGTTGGAATGTAGTGACGTTATTATGATTCACTGTAGCTTCGACCTCCTGGGCTCAAGACATCCTCCCATGTTAGCCTCCTTAGTATCTGGGACTATAGGCGTGAGCCATAATGTCCAGCTAATTTAAAAAATTTGTTCTAGAGACAAGGTCTCACTATGTTGCCTAGGTAGGTCTTGAACTCATGGGATCAAGTGATACTGCTGCATTGTCCTCCCAAAGTGCTGGGATTACAAGTGTGAGCCATTGGGCCCAGCCAAAAAAATAGAAAAGTTCAGGAGCAGACTATAACTCCCACATCCCCTTCTCTCAAATTCCCTAGTTAACATTTAGTCACATTTGCTCTCTTACCCTTTATTGTCTTTATGGCATAATGTCCTTCAACCCTAAATTCTCTAGTGTGTACCTCCCTGATACAAGGACACTTTCCTGTATTGTCACCCTGTAGTCCTCCTAGTTAGGAAATCAAAATTGATAGAACACTACCACCCAATCCATAGCCTAGGTAGGCTCTACCCTCTACTAACTCAATTACTCCTTAGGTAATCCACCTGGGATTACGGGTGTGAGCCACAGTTAATTTTAAAAAAAAATGACCGTGTGCTTTGTTATACTCTGTTATACTAATCTGTGCTTCATAAAGATATGAAATATGCTCTTTAACCTGTTTTTCTTATGAAGTAACCCTTATCCACAGTTATTTATTTATTTATTTATTTATTTATTTTGAGACGGAGTATTGCTCTTATTGCCCAGGCTGGAGTACAATGGCGCAGTCTCCGCCTCCCAGGTTAAATGATTCTCCTACCTCTGCCTCCCGAGTAGCTGGGATTACAGGCGTCCACTACCACGCCCGGCTAATTTTTTATATTTTTAGTAGAGACGGTGTTTCACTATGTTGGTCAGGCTAGCTTTGAACTCCTGACCTCAGGCGATCCACCTGTCTCTGCTTCCCAAAGTGCTGGGATTACAGGCGTGAGCCACCTCGCCCTGCCACTTTCCAAAGTTATTATAATTTTTTTGACACAGATCATTCCCTTTCAACCTAAGTTTGCTTTGTCGTTCTAAAAGTTGATATAGAAAAGGAACTTTCATCACAGCTTTGGGTCTCAAAGAGTTGTGACATTTTATTTCCTGTATATTGAATTGATTTGAAATTTGTTTCAAAAATGATTTTCTGAGAGGATTCTTCCTAAAAGTGTTTTATTTCTGGAGAAAGCTTTTAATTCTAGAGATACTATAATTCAGCAGATTAAAATGTTGACTGGAAAGGCTCAGATATTTAATAAGTGTAAAGAACGTTCAGTTAACATCTTAAGACATAGACTTCAGTGACTGCTTTTCTTTTTGTGACAGTCTTGTTCTGTCACCCAGGTTGGAGTGCAGTGGTATAATCCCAGCTCACTGTATCATCAACCTCCCAGGCTCAAGTGATCCTCTCACCTCACCCTCCTGAGTAGCTTCAGCTAATTTTTTTTTGTTTTTGTTTTTGTTGTTGGGATAAGGTTCCATTGTATTGCTCGGGATAATCTCAAACTCCTGGGCTCAGGAGATCTTCCCTCCTCAGCCTCCCAAAGTGCTGGGATTACCATTTTAAGTGTGAGCCATGCCAGTAGTGACTTTGTTTTTTGCTCTGTCGCTAGGCTGGAGTGCAGTGGTGCGATCTGGGGTCACTGTAGCCTCCATCTTCCAGGTTCAAGCAATTCCCCTACCTCAGCCTCCTGAGCAGCTGGAACTACAGGTGCATGCCACCAAGCCTGGCTAATTTTTTGTATTTTAGTAGACACGGGGTTTTGCTATGTTGGCCAGGATGGTCTCGATCTCCTGACCTCATTATCTGCCTGGCTTGGCCTCCTGAAATGCTGAGATTACAGGTGTGAGCCACTGTGCCTGGCCTTTTTTTTT
>NW_016107330.1:6563357-6565495 GCF_001604975.1 Cebus imitator
TTTGAGTCAGAGTCTTACTCTGTGGCTCAAGCTGGAGTGTGTAGTGTCGTGATCTTGGCTCACCGCAACCTTCGCCTCCCAGGTTCAATCGATTCTGCCACCTCAGCCTCACAAGTAGCCGGGACTACAGTTTTGTGCCACCATACCCAGCTAATTGAAAAACATTTTTTTGATGGAGTTGGGGTTTCATCACATTGGCCAGGTTGAGTGCCTTTGTTTTTTTGATATAGTCTCACTCTGTCACCCAGGCTGTGGTACAATGGCATGGTCTTGGCAGAGACCAAGGGAGACTTGGGGAGAATTCAAGTGATTCTCCTGCCTCAGCCTGAGTAGCTGGGACTACAGGTGCATGTCACTACACCTGGCTAATTTTTGTATTTTTAGTAGAGATGGGGTTTCACTATGTTGGCCACGATGGTCTTCGACTCCTGACCTCGTGATCTGCCCACCTTGGCCTTCTAAAGTGCTGGGATTACAGGTATGAGCCACCATGCCCAGTTGAAAGTTACTCATTAATTATTCTGAGAACAGTGTCCAAATGTTAGCTTAATGGTCATCATGATTATTTATATTCCTACACTTTTTTTTTTTCCCCTCCTGCACTTTTTGATTCTTGCAGTGTATATTCCTATCTTGTTCTCTGGGGAAGAAGCACACTGTGAGTTTTTCCCAAGATTGTCTAAAATATTCAGGCTTTTTATTTGCTTTAAGCAGTAGAATCTAAAGATTACAGAAAGCTGGAATTTTTCTCCTCCTAATTGGACAATCTTTTGAGAGGTTTGTCATTTGAACACGATCCCTTTGTTAAAAGTTAATTTTATTTAATAAGTAAGTTTTCATTAGATTGGAGTCAAATAATGTGAATATGTATGTATATAAATAATTTTTTTTGGCTAAGTACAGCGGCTCATGCCTCTAATCACAGTACTTTCCCATTAACAATGGGGAAAAAACAGGTAGTTTGGTGTGGTGGTGTGTACCTGTAGTCCAGCTACTTGGAAGGCTTGAGGTGGGCAGATCATGTGAGCTTGGGAGGTCGAGGCTGCAGTGAGGCAAGATTGTGCCATTACATTCCAGCCTGGGTGACAGTTTGAGACTCTGTCCCAAAATGCACACGTGCGTGCACACACACAGGCGCACACACACACACACACACACATATCTTTTTTCCTTACTGGAGTAATGATGCCTGCAATAGTTCTGAAGAATATTTACATTCAGAGCTCTACTGAAAACAGATGTCTTTTCCCAGGAGTTGTAATTATCAAGTTTTCCATATTCAGGAATCTAGGTACTCACTCTAGATTCAGTAAACGGGGGTATAGTTTTATTGGCTGAATTAAGCTTATTCTTGGTCTTAAAATTTTCTTAAAGATTTTCTAATTAGAACCAATAAATAGTTTCTAATATAAAAAAGTAATCTGGCTTAGTGCAGTGGCTCATACCTGTAATCCCAGCACTTTGGGAGACCGAGACTACAGGTTTGATTGAGCCCAGGAGTTGGAGACCAGCCTGGGCAACGTGTTGAGGCCTCATCTCTATGGAAACCAAAAAAAATTAGCTGGGGGTGGTGGTGCCTGCCTATAGTCCCAACTGCTTAGGAGGCTGAGATAGGAGGATTGCTTGAGCCCAGGCAGTTGAGGCTGCAGTGAGCCAAGATTATGTCACTGTACTCCAGCCTGGACAACAGTACAAAACCTTGTCTTAGAACAAAACAAGCAAAAAAACTAATCTATTATGTTTTCAGCATCATTATTCACAGTAGCCAAAACGTGAAGGCATCTCTGATATCGATGACCAATGAATGGGTCAGATGTGTAATAACGTTTATCAGATGTGTAATAAACAGAATTCATACAATGGAGCATTATTCAGCCTTAGAAAGGAAATTTTGATACATGCTACAGCATTTGAAGACATTATGTAAGTGAAATAAGCCATTACATAAGAAGGAAAAATGGAGTGTATGTTATACATATATGAGGTACAGTAGTCAATTCCATAAAGACAGCAAGTAGAATGGTTGTTGCCTTTTGTTTTTTTGAGATGGAGTTTTGCTCTTGTTACCCAGGCTGGAGTGCAATGGCGCGATCTCGGCTCACCGCAACCTCCGCCTCCCAGGTTCAGGCAATTCTCCT
>NW_016107330.1:6565837-6571135 GCF_001604975.1 Cebus imitator
AGTCTGGTGGTGAGATCTCAACTCACTGCAGTCTCCTCCTCCTGCTAGGTTCAAGTGATTCTTGTGCCTCAGCCTCCCAAGCAGCTGGGAATACAGGTGCACGCCACCACGACTGGCTAAGTTTTTGTTTTTTTAGTAGAGATGGGAGTTTCGCTGAATTGGCCAGGCTGTTCTCAAATTCCTGGCCTCAAGGGATCTTCCCGGCCTCGGCTTCCCAAAATGTTGGGATTATAGGCGTGAGCCTCTGCGCCGGGCTGCTTTAAAAAAAAAAAAAAAAATACTGTAAGCAGTGTTGTAGTAAGCAATTTTGTACATTTGCAGACATGTGCAATTACATATGTATGATAATTTTTGTGAATGGAATTTCTAGGTTTGTGAACTTAGGTTTGTGGTTTTTTTTTTTTTTTTTTTTTGAGACAAGGTCTCCCTCTGTCACCCAGTCTCTAGTTCAATGATGTGGTTATAGCTCACTGCGGCCTGGAACTACTGGGCTCAAAGGATCCTCCCGTCGTAGCCTCCCAAGTAGCTAGGACTACAGGTGTGTGCCAACACACCTGGCTAATTTTTTTTGTTTTTAGTAGAGACTGGGTGGGCGAAGGGGTCTTGCTTTGTTGTCCCAGGTTGGTCTTGATGTCCTGTCCCCAAATCATCCTCCCACTTTGGCTTCCCAGAGTGGTGAGGATTATAGACATTACCCATTATTCCTGGCCATTTTTAAAATTTTGAGTGAAACTGAGCAGCTTTCAGTGTATTTGTTTTTGTTTTTATTTTTATTTTTTTTTGAGATGGAGTCTCACTCTGTCAGCTGGGCTGGAGTGCAGCTGTGCGATCTCAGCTCACTGCAACCTTCGCCTCCTGGGTTCTAGTGATTCTCCTGCTGCAGCTTCCCTGGGACTACAGTCGTGTGCCACCATGCCTGGCTAATCTTTTGTATTTTAGTAGAGACGGGATTTTACCGTGTTGCCCGGGCTGGTCTCGAACTCCTGACCTTAGGTGATCTGCCCTCCTCGGCCTCCCAAAGTGCTGGGATTACAGATGTGAGCCACTGGGCCTGGTGTGAGTGTGTTTGTTTTAATTACCATTTGTGAGTGAGTATGTTTTAGAAAACATCCTATGCAGGTATATGCCTGTTTGTTATTTATTTATTTATTTATTTTTGAGAGGGAGTCTCACCCTGTTGCCAGGCTAAGGTGCAGTGGCACAATTTTGGCTCACTACAACCAGAGCCTCCCGAGTTCAAGCGATTCTCCTGCCTCAGCTTCCCGAGTAGTGCCTGGCCACTTTGCCTGTTTTTTGTTGGAGCATATCTCTCCCTTCATTTGTAAGAACTCTGCATAATTAGGAAATCATTTATTTCTCAGGTGTTGCAAGTGTTTTTTCTCCATTTGTCTTTTGACTTTATATCTTGCTATATAGGAGTTGTAATTTTTTTTTTTTATTGAAGATGAAGTCTCACGCTGTTACCCAAGCTGGAGTGCAGTGGCACGATCTCAGCTTACTGCAACCTCCACCTCCTGGGTTCAAGCGATTCAGGAGTTGTAATTTTTATGTGGTTTGATTTATGTGATCTTTTCCTTTATGGTTTAGGGATTCTATATCATGCAATTCTTTCCTAGTTCTAAAATTAAAAAAACAGCTCAATTATTATTATTATTTTGGCAGAGTGCTAATACGTATCTTCAAACTAGTAAAAATCCTTTTGCCCACTTCTTTTTCCACCCCTTCTCCCATCCCTCCAAGTAGATAAATACTTCAGGGTATGAGCTTTTTCTGAAAATGAGATTAGGGCTCTGTAGTTGACTTTCTTTTGCTGGCTTTAAGAATTCTCAGTGTCGTCCGGGCGCGGTGGCTCAAGCCTGTAATCCCAGCACTTTGGGAGGCCGAGGCGGGTGGATCACGAGGTCAAGAGATCGAGACCATCCTGGTCAACATGGTGAAACCCCGTCTCTACTAAAAATACAAAAAATTAGCTGGGCATGGTGGTGCGTGCCTGTAATCCCAGCTACTCAGGAGACTGAGGCAGGAGAATTGCCTGAACCCAGGAGGCGGAGGTTGCGGTGAGCCGAGATCGCGCCATTGCACTCCAGCCTGGGTAACATGAGTGAAACTCCGTCTCAAAAAAAAAAAAAAAGAATTCTCAGTGTCTTTTGCCATCTTTAGTAATTATTTGTTACTAAGTATTTGTCACTCAAAAGAGTGATTAAAGGAGGAATACATTAGTTAAGAACAGCTCATATGTCCATTTTTATTTTATTTTATTTTGTTTTTTTGAGATGGAGTCTCATTCTGTCACCCAGGGTGGGGTGCAGTGGCATGAATCGCTGCTCACTGCAACCTCTGCCTCCCGGGTTCAAGCGATTCTCCTGCCTCAGCCTCGTGAGTAGGTGGGACTACAGGTATGTGTTACCATGTCTGGCTAATTTTTGTATTTTTAGTAGAGACAGGGTTTCACCACGTTGGTTAGGCTGCTCTCAAACTCCCAACCTCAGGTGATCCACCCACCTCGGCCTCCCAAAGTTCTGGGATTATAGGCGTGAGCCACC
Organism: Cebus imitator; assembly: GCF_001604975.1. Taxonomy (NCBI): domain Eukaryota; kingdom Metazoa; phylum Chordata; class Mammalia; order Primates; family Cebidae; genus Cebus; species Cebus imitator. The sequence goes on from NW_016107330.1 coordinate 6,568,381, forward strand.
GCACCCAGCCTATCCATTTTATATATAAAATCATTTCATAATAATTTTTTTGAAAGAGTTCTATATTACCAGCTGGGTGTGATGGCTCTCCATTCTTTGTCCCCAGCCCCTGGCAACCTCTAATCTACTTTCTGATTGTATGGATTTGCCTATTTTGGATCTTTTGTGTATTATGGAATCATACAGTATGTGACTGGCTTCTTTCATTTTGCATGTTGTCAAGGTTCATGCATATTTTAGCATATATCAGAACTTCATTTTTTTTATTGCTGAAGAATATTGCATTGAATGGGCATGCCCCCCCTTTTATTTTTATTTTTAGAAGATGGGGTTTCACCATGTTGCCCAGGCTTGTTGTCTCAAACTCCTGAGCTCAAGTGTTCTGCCCACTTTGGCTTCCCAAAGTGCCGGGGTTATAGGCATGAGATACCGTGCCACATTTTTTATCCATTTATCAGGTTTTATCCATTACTAGGTTGTTTCTTATGTTTGCCTATTGTGAAAAATGCTGCAATGAAAATATCTGTACATTTGTAGTTGTTGTTTTTTGAGACAGGGTCTTGTTCTGTCACCCAGGGTAGGTGGCTATCTCACCAGCGATGTATGAGAGTTCAGATTTCTCCTCGTCATTATTACTTGTCACTGCCTTTTTTTCTTTTTTTTTTGGCTGCCCTAGTGGGTATGAAGTGGTATATAATTGTGATTTTGATTTCTCTAGTGACTAATGATGACTAAATTTACCATCTTTTCATGTATTTATTGGCCATTTATGTATCTCTCTCTGTGTATGTATTCTCTCTGTGTATGTATATGTGCCCCGTCACCCAGGCTGATGTGCAGTGGTGTTATCTCAGCCCACATCAACTTCCGCCCCCTGGGCTCCAGCAATCCTCCTGCCTCAGCCTCTGGGGTAGCTGGGACTACAGGCATGCACCTCCATGCCTAGCTAATTTTTGTGTATTTTGTGGAGATGGGATTTTGTCATGTTGCCCAGGCTAGTCTCAAACTCCTGGGCTAAAACGATCCACCTGCCTTGGCTTCCCAAAGTGTTGGGATTACAGGTGTGAGCCACTGATTCCAGCTCCAGTTAATTAAAACAATTTTTTTTTTTTTTGGTAGAGATAGGTCTTGCTGTGTTGTATATGTGGGACTGGAACTCCTGGTTTCAGGTGATTCTCCCACATGGCCTCCCAAAGCTTTGGAATTGCAGACTTGAGCCACTGTGTCCAGCCTCATTTTTAAAAATTGGATTGTGCTTTTTATTGAGTTGTGAGTTCCTTATCAGAGATGTAATTTGTAAATATTTTCTCCTATCCCATAGGATTATGTCTATTTTTGGTATGTCTTTAGATAGAATAAAACTATATTAACTATTTTAGTTTTTCATTGTCATTTAGCTATTTAGATTTATCATTGACTTGCTGGATAATTGTTAAAACTTAAGTTGTACTTTTGGTTTTAATTTATTTTAACTGACATGAGATAGATGACATATTACAAATTTTACTATTTATTTGGTTATGTTCAAATTGTAGGAGTCTTGTAATCTGAGTATATGATTTCAAGTAATGAGTATGAGTATGATTACAAACAATTTTTGTATTTTTAATAGTATATATCAGTAATTGTGAATGAAGTAGTCTTAATATCTACTTTAGTTATGTTGATGACAAGTGACAGCTTTTTAAAAATAAATTAATTAGTTAATTAATTAATTTATTTATTTGATGGAGTTTTGCTCTTATTACCCAGGCTGCAGTGCAATGGAGTGATCTCGGCTCACTGCAGCCTCCACCTTCTGGGTTCAAGCAATTCTCCTGCCTCAGCCTCCCAAGTAGCTGGGACTACAGGTGTGCACCACCATGCCCAGCTAATTTTTGTATTTTTAGTAGAGACGGGGTTTCACCATGTTGACCAGCATGACCAGGTCAAGAGGTCTCGATCTCTTGACCTCGTGACCCACCCGCCTCGGCCTTCCAAAGTGCTGGGATTATAGGCGTGAGCCACCGTGCCCAGCCCTGTTTTTATTTTTTAGATAAGAGAAAAATCTATGTGAACTTAAGTTTAGTGATAAGCTCTGTGTGTGTATGTGTGTGTTGGGGGAGTAAAATATATATAATATGAAACTTATCATTTTAATCATTTAAAATTCACAATTCAGTGGCATTAAGTAAATTCACAATGTTATGTAACCATCATCACTGTATTCAGAACTTTTTCATCATCCCATATAGAAACTCTACCTATAAGCAATAACTCCCCATTCCGGTTTTCTCTCAGGTCTTGGTAATCTATTCTGCTTTCTTTTTTCTGAGATGAGGCTTCTCCCTGTTGGTCAGGCTGGTCTCAAACTCCTGACCTCAGGTGATCCACCCTCCTCGGCCTCCCAAAGTGCTGGGATTGCAGGTGTGAGCCACCGCACCCGGCCTACTTTCTTTATGAATTTGACTATTCTAAATACCTCCTATAAGTGGTATCATATACTGTTTGTCCTTTTGTATCTAGCTTATTTCATTTAGCATAATGTTTTCAAAGTTTTATTCACGCTGTAGCATGTTATCAGAACCTATTTGCTTTTAATAGCTTATATTCCATTATATGTGTATTCCATATTTTGTTTATCTCTTCATCGATTGATGGACATTTGGGTTGTTTACACTGTTTGCCTATTCTGAATAGTGCTGCACTGAATTGAACATTGGTGGATACTACTTGTTTGAGTCCCAATTTTCATTTTTTTTTTTTTTTTTTTTTT
>NW_016107330.1:6573375-6575436 GCF_001604975.1 Cebus imitator
GAGACGGGGTTTCACCATGTTGACCAGGATGGTCTCGATCTCTTGACCTCGTGATCCACCCGCCTTGGCCTCCCAAAGTGCTGGGATTATAGGTTTGAGCCACCGCGCCCGGCCTATGACTAAAGATTTTAAATATCTTATCATGTGCTTGTCTGCCATCTATATATCTTCTTTGGTGAAATGTTTTAACCATTTAGAGAAAATTTGATTGAATTGTAAGGTTTCTTTTCTTTTTCTTTCTTTCTTTTTTTTAAATGAGGTGGAGCCTTGCTCTGTTTCCCAGGCTGGAGTGCAGTGGTACGATCTTGGCTCACCACAACCTCCACCTCCCAGGTTCAAGCGATTCTCCTGCCTCAGGCTCCCGAGTAGCTGGGACTACGGGCGTACACCACCATGCCTGGCTAATAATTTTTGTATTTTAAGTAGAGACAGGGTTTCACTATGTTGGCAAGGCTGATCTCAAACTCCTGACCTCACAATCTGCCCTCCTTGGCCTCCCAAAGTGCCGGGATTACAGGTGTGAGCCATTGCGCCCAGATAAGGTTTCTTATGTTCTAGATACAAGTCCTTTGTCAAATACATTGGATGTCATTTTTTTGTGTCTGTGTGGAAAGAAGTATTTCAATTTCTATCAGCTTTTTTTTTCTAAACTAAAAATGTTCTTTTTGAGGTTCCCTCTGAAACTATTCTGGTTTGGGGGCTGCTCAGTAAAAAGGTGAAAAAGGACATTTTAATAAATTAATTTGTGCCAAGTAGTTTTATTACTTCTATTTCAGTTTCCTGATGAATCTGGTTTTGGGATTATGTTTACTTTGTATGAGATGGTAACTTAAATCAGGTCAGGGGATGTCAAAAGGGAAAAATTCTGCTTTCTTATAAAGTCAGCTTCTTCACAGGAAGTGTAAAATTATGACTGTGGATTGTCAGCAAATAAGAATGTTATATTTAAAAGTGCTTGTGGCCGGGCGCGGTGGCTCACGCCTGTAATCCAAGCACTTTGGAGGCTAAGGTGGGCAGATCACCTGAGGTCGGGAGTTCAAGACCAGCCTGACCAACATGGTGAAGCCTCGTCTTTATTAAAAAAAAAAAAAAAAAAAAGTGCTTGTGCCTGCTTTTCTGCCAAATTACGTGTATGTAAAGTATTAACTCCTAATGAAATTTATGACATTTTCATGATTTTCTATAGTGATTCCAAATTTTATTTCTCACATGTGCTTCAAAATATAGCAAATACCTTAAAATTCCCTTTTTACAGACATTGTACACTTTCCTTAAGAATAAAAATTAGGATGTATGGTCTATGAAAAGATTTTCTTAGAGATTTATTAATTTGTATAGATAAATATATATATATATATATATATATTTTTTTTTTTTTTTGAGACAGAGTCTCGCTGTATCGCCAGGCTGGAGTGCAGTGGCAAGATCCTGGCCCACTGCAACTTCCGTTTTCGAGTTTCAAGCAATTCTTCTGCCTCAGCCTCCCGAGTAGCTGGGACTGCAGGCACCCACCACCATGCCTGGCTAATTTTTTGTACTTTTAGTAGAGATGGGTTTCACCATGTTGGCCAGGATGGCTTCGATCTCTTGACCTCGTGATTTGCCTGTCTCGGCCTCCCAAAGTGCTGGGATTACAGGCGTGAGCCACCGTGCCCAGCCATATATATGTATTTTAAGATGGAATCTCGCTCTGTTACTCAGGCAGGCGTGCAGTGGTGCGATCTTGGCTTACTGCAACCTCTGCCTCACAGGTTCCAGTGATCCTCCCACCTCAGCCTCCTGAGTAACTGGAATTACAGATGCATGCCACCTTACCCTGCTAATTTTTGTATTTTTAGTAGAGACAAGGGTTTCACCATATTGGCCAGGTTAGTCTCAAACTCTTGACCTCAAATGATCCACCTGCTTTGGCCTTCCAAAGTGCTGGGATTACAGGTGTGAGCCATTGCGCCTAGCCTGTATAAGTAATTTTAATTATGTCTATATTAAAATTTTAACAGTTTTTTTTTTAACTCCTTGCAAAAAGAAACTTAAATAGCAAAAAATTACATTAAAAAATTA
>NW_016107330.1:6576594-6582197 GCF_001604975.1 Cebus imitator
CCGAGCTTGGACATGTGCTCCATGTGTGATTGCAAACAAGCAAGGGAAAAAAGAGAGAAACTCCGACTCAAAAAAAAAAAAAAAAAAAAAAAAAAAAACCCAAAAAAAAAAAAAAAAAAAAAAAAAAAAAAAATGAGAGTAATATAGTAATGTGGTAAAAATATTTTCCCCAGAGACAAAAATGTAAATGTAAAAGAGAGCCATTTAAAAAGTCGTTTTGCAGCTTGGCCCTCCTATATACATAACATAAATTGTCTAAAAAAATTTCTAAAATCTCATTTTGGAAAATTAATATGCAGCAATAACATTGACTTTATTTTTTCCAGATATGGCCGTGTGGAAAGTGTCAAAATTCTCCCCAAGAGGGGCTCTGAAGGAGGAGTGGCTGCCTTTGTGGATTTTGTGGACATCAAAAGTGCACAGAAAGCTCATAACTCAGTCAACAAAATGGGAGATAGAGACCTACGCACGGATTATAATGAACCAGGCACCATCCCGAGTGCTGCTCGGGGATTGGATGATACAGTTTCCATAGCATCTCGTAGTAGAGAGGTTTCTGGGTTCAGAGGAGGTGGTGGAGGGCCTGCTTATGGTCCTCCACCGTCACTTCATGCACGAGAAGGACGTTATGAGCGGAGACTTGATGGGTAAGTTCCAAGGTTTCTGTAGGCAGGTATTTTGTATTTGATATGGTGAGAAACAGAAACTCATATTTAGGGGCCCCAGACGGATTTAAAGTTTTGGGCATTCTCAATGTTTCCTATTTTGGGTTGGAAACGGAAGTGATTTCTATCCCAATGGCTGTTATCTTATGGAATCGTAGAGGATATTTCCTGCAGCTGATTGGATATCTGTTCCTGAGATATAAAGTGGTGGAAGATTTCCTATGGAAGCATCATTTTTGGAGTTACCTGTCTTCTAGAATTAATTATTCCTTCTCTTGGATAATGTTAAGTCCTTCCTTGGATATATCCCTTCTACCTGATGGAGCTATTTGGCTTTTGTGTTCGTACTATATGGAATATTTCTGGAATATAAGAGCCTACAGATTCTTTTAGAAGTTGATATCTGCCTCTCCATTTTCACTGCATAAAGTGTACAAACAAATTGGATTGTCACAGAGAGTCTAGCAGACCGTAATGATTCAACCACTTGGATTCTACAAACAATTCTTTAACATGGAAATGTGTACTTGGATGAAGAGAGAAGGCAATGCTTGATTTTTCCATTTTGGATCTACACAATCTCTGTATTGTTGGAATTATACTCCTTGATGGAATGGGGGAAAAATGAAATGATGGACGTTTCCTAAATCCTGGAATATAGCGATTCTTTTCTAATTGCTGGGATATATGGGATGTCATGCTGTCAAGACTCCACTAGCCCAGGGAAAGAGGATTACTATATCATTTCTTAAGCAAGTTGCTGTCCAATCAAAGGTACTTTAGCTTTGAACACATGGTGATGATCAGTTGTGGATACAGCAGTCAAAATTAACTGGGCTGGATGGCTACAAAAGTGAACTCTTGGCGAGCTACTGTGCTTCCTCATTTGTTGGAATTGTAGAGGATATTTCCTCTTCTGCCAGCTGCCTGATTCACACTTAGGGCTGGAAATATTTATGAATGTGGATAAATTTCTAATTGTCTACTCTCTCAAGAAAGAAGTCTGGGGGTTTGAGAGTTACAGTTTGTTTGGGACTACTTGCTTCCAGTGGAATTATTTTGTCTGGTCACTAAGATTTTTTTTTCTTGTGGTTCATCTAAATATCATTTGACACCCTTGCCCATTAAGAAGGTGGATTACCCCCATAAGAGGGGCCAAAATTGGGGAAGTTATGTTCACAATTCTCTCCCTAGATTTAATTGGGATTATAGGTCGTGTTTCCACACTTGGAAAAGGTTGGTATGTCCTGACCTGTGTATATTAGCCCCTCTCCTAACCCAAGTCAAACTCTCTTTTTTTCCCCCACTAACTCTAGAAGTATTTAGTACTAATAGCGAATCAGAGAATAGCCATTAGATTTCAGCTCTGCTAGCTCTTGTGCCTGCCTTCTGTATCTTCTTAATGGATAAAAACTTTGCATATTTATAAAATAGCAGCTGTAGCGGTAATTATCCTAGAACTTTTTTCCTATTGTTTCTGTTATATCATTAATATTGGCTTTCACTGATTAACATTTGGTAGGTGCTAAATTAATTATTTATGGCATTTTTCTCAAAGGATACCTTCTTATTTGTTAGACATTGAAATATCAAAATTTCAGAATTGTAGTGAATAAAAGAGAAAGTCACTTAATACATTTAAGTAGGAAAGATATAGAATGTTTATCATGCCAGTTGTTTTTCACAATAGCAGCAAAAAAGCTAAACTAAGCCTAGGAGGATAGGGTTGCTACTAAGTAAAATAATGGGTGAAAATGACTATTAGTGGAGAGACCTGGAATCTAAGCATGTACTGAGGATCTAGTATTAATTATCATAAAATTTTGCCAGATACTCTTCACTGGAGATATTTTAATTCTTTATCTTTCATGATTCCTTGATCCCTTTTGATAGAAGATAGATCCAGTGAAATGGTCTTTTAGGAGCTCAGGAGCTGAGTTCTACTTCTCTACGAAAGTAGAGAACTTACAAATTTTTTTTTTTTTTTGAGATGGAGTGTCGCTCTGTCGCCCAGGCTGGAGTGCAGTGGTGCGAACTTGGCTCATTGCAACCTCTGCCTCCTGGGGTCAAGCGATTCTCCTGCCTCAGCCCGGGATTATAGGCGCGCACCATCATGCCTGGCCAATTCTTGTATTTTTGGTAAAGAGATGGGGTTTCACCATGTTGGTCAGGCTGCTCTCGAACTCCTGACCTCAGGAGATCTGTCTGCTTCAGCCTCCCAAAGTGCTGGGATTGCAAATGTGAGCCACTGTGCCTGGCCAGATTTCTTTATAGGATTATAATTAGTTTTTAATCTTAACACATAATTGTATGTGCTACAGAAGTAGAGAATTTATGATTTCTTCATAGGATTACAATTAGTTTTTAATATTAACACATAATTGCATGTGTGTAATTGTACATGCAACATGTTTTGTACTTTTTAGGTTGACAGATACATCCTATTAAATGATTTTAGTGGGATTCTAAGTGACCTTAGAATATCTTATAGTTTCTAATGTTGCTTAATTTCATCACAGGCAATTTGAATATAACTAAAAGCTAAGAGAACATATTTTCTACTACCATTGAGTATATACATTAAGAAATTGAATTATGAAATAGACATTTTTAAAGTCATATGGAATTTGATAGCACAAGGAGTAAAATAATTTTTATTTAAATTTACATAGAACAGCATGTGATAACCCAATATTTTGATATTTGAAGTGGCTTTTTTTGGGATATTTAATTTTTATTATTAACTGTAATTGGTCACCACTGTGCAGTCTATGTAGTCTAGTTTAGGTAGTCTAGTAATTTTCTTAGTAATTATCCAAGCAGTCAAAACTTAATGAAAAAAGTTAAAGGTAGAAAGGTTTTTCTGGACTTCCTTCAAAGTCCTTCCTACTGTGAGACACATGCTGCAGCAGGGCTTTCATGTCTAAGTTAAAACGCAGCATGGAAATGTGGCCTCAAAGAAATTTGTGAGTAAATAAAATTTGGTATATACTTTAATCAGATGAAAGTGAAAACAATAGTCTCCTCTTGTTCCATTAAATTTCACATGAAAAGGAGATAGTATATTTATGTATACAAGTCAGAAAATCTCTAATAAAGTGAGCAACTGAGCTGCAAAACACTAGTCATGAAAGCCCAATATACGATGAAAACAATGATTGCTCAGCTGTGAAAATAATTTTTGGAGCAAAGTAAAATGTTAAGCTTGTTAGCATTTGCTTACTAAGTAGGTTAATGCTGTTTAGAAAATGACCAGTTGCAAAGACAAAGACAATGCTGAAGTGAATGTTTGCATGACTTGCTTTTAGTTTTGCTTGCTCCTTTCTGATTAAATATTTTTCCCCCCTCCTAAATGCAGGGCTTCAGATAACAGGGAGCGTGCTTATGAACATAGTGCCTATGGACACCATGAACGGGGGACGGGAGGATTTGATCGGACAAGACATTACGATCAGGATTACTATAGAGATCCTCGAGAGCGGACTTTACAACATGGGCTCTATTATGCTTCTCGGAGTCGAAGTCCAAATCGCTTTGATGCTCATGACCCCCGATATGAACCTAGGGCTCGGGAGCAGTTTACTCTGCCCAGTGTGGTACACAGGGATATCTACAGGGATGATATTACCCGGGAGGTACGAGGCAGAAGGCCAGATCGGAATTACCAGCACAGCAGGAGTCGGTCACCACATTCATCCCAGTCTAGAAATCAGTCTCCTCAGAGACTGGCTAGCCAAGCGTCTAGACCCACAAGGTCCCCTAGCGGCAGCGGCTCTAGAAGTAGATCCTCCAGTAGTGATTCAATCAGCAGCAGCAGTAGTACCAGCAGTGACAGGTAGGTTAACAGCCTTTTGTTATAACAGATGAGCTAGCTTTAAACAAATTCTCAACAATCAGTGGGAATGGTTTCAGTATAGTAATATTTTTAAAATTAATCTTGGATCATGTATGTATGTAATCGGTAAAGAAACTGGCATGTGGCCATTGAATTAACTATTCTTAGTACTTGAAGTTAAGTGATGATTTGCAAAGTGCTGTTTCATCCTCCAGATGCACAATATTAAAATTAAATGATCAAAGAGGAAGAGAGGTGGTGACTCTAGTTTTGCAAGGCAAATCTTGTGACACTGAAAATGTGGTATCTCTGTAACATTTTAAGTTTTGTAGGTGTATAATACCAATTTATTTCTATTATTTTGGTTGAAGGTTTGTAAAATCTGTTTGTTTAAATATATATGGGTGAAATATATTGTTGGCACATTTATTATCAATGACTAAAATTATGAACAAATTTTAATTTTAATATCAAGGTGGTAGCCAATTTATAACTTCAAGTAGAAAAGCTTCCTTTCAATGTGGGTTGTAACTTTACTGTTCTAAGTTAGAGTAAACTCATTTCACTAGTTGAGAATATCTTTCTACAAATAATTTTTTTTTTTTTAAAGACAGAGTCTCTCTCTGTCGTCAGGGCTAGAGTGCAGTTGTGTAATCTTGGCTCACGGCAACCTCTGCCTCCTGGGTTGCAGCAATCCTCCTGCTTCAGTCCTCCAAGTAGCTGGGATTACAAATGCATGCCATCACACCTGGCTATTTTTTGTTTTTTAGTAGAGATGAGGTTTCGCCATGTTGGCAAGGCTGGTCTCAAACTCCTGACCTCAAGTGATCTGCCCACCCCAGCCTCCCAAATTGTTGGATTACAGGCATAAGATGGAGTGCCAAGCCAAGAAGTTTTATTTGAAAAATGAAAATAATAAGTTGACGGTAATCTCAGTAAGGAACTTAGCCTCAGAACTAGGTATACGGATTTTGAAATCACAGATCTAGGTATATGGCATAGATTGTCCTTTAGATAATCTAGGATAAACTGCTTATGCTCTTCAGGCCTCAGCTTTCTCTCTCTCTCTCTCTCTTTCTTTTTTCTTTCTTTTTTTTTTTTTT
>NW_016107330.1:6582442-6584390 GCF_001604975.1 Cebus imitator
TTTTTGAGATGGAGACTCACTCTTGTTGCCCAGGCTGGAGCGCAGTGACGCGGTCTTGGCTCACTGCAGCCTCTACCTCCTGGGTTCAAGTGAGTCTCCTGCCTCAGCCTCCCAAGCAGCTGAAATTACAGGTGCTCGCCACCATGGCTGGCAAATTTTTGTATTTTTAGTAGAGATGGGGTTTCATCATGATGGCCAGACTGGTCTCTAACTCCTGACCTCAGGTGAACCACCCACCTTGGCCTCCCAGAGTGTTGGGATTACTGATGTGAGCTATTGCGCCTGACCAAGCTTTCTCATTTTTCACAAGGACCTTAATAAAGTTATTGTGAAAATTAAAGAGAAAACTTCATGTAAAATGCTTATTTTGATACCTAGTGTATGTTAAAAGAAAACATGCTGCTATTCAACTTGTTAATCCCAAATGTCCTACTTTTCATTTTAGGTGGTATATATTTAAAATTGACAGTCAAATTCTTTGACCTGATTAAAAGGCTCAGATTATTTTTCTTTTGCCTGCTTAAAATTAATTTAAGAAAAGCAAATGGTCATGTGGTTAAATGGCCAACATGGTGAAACCCTGTCTCTACTAAAAGTCCAAAAATTATCCAGGCATTGGTGGTGCATGCCTGTAATCCCAGCTACTCAGGAGGCTGAGACAGGAGAATGGCTTGAACCCAGGAGGTGGTGGTTGCAGTGAGCTGAGATCAAGCCACACTGCACTCCAGCCTGGGTGACAGAGACGAGAAGCCATCTCAAAAAAAAAAAAAAAAAAAAAAAAAAAAAAAAAAAAAAAAAAAAAAAAAAAAAAAAAAAAAAAAAAAGAAAAAAAAAAAAAAGGAAAGATGCTGAGGCTGGGCAAAATGGCTTACGCCTGTAATCCAGCATTTTGAGAGGCTGAGGGGGGTAAATCACTTGAGGTCAGGAGTTGGAGACCAGCCTGGTCAACATGGTGAAACCCTAGCTCTACTAAAAATACGAAAATTAGCTGGGTGTGGTGGTGGGTGCTTGTAATTCCTGCTACTCAGGAGGCAGAGGTGGGAGAATAGCTTGAGGCCAAGAGGCAGAGGTTTCAGTGAGCTGAGATCTCTAGAGGAGAATGATGCCTTCAGGGTGGCATTATATTTTGATGGGAATATAATGGATCCACCCTCAGAATTGTAAGCCCAGAAGCTTGAACCCATAGGGGATCTGATGAATTTGATGGAGCTAATCCCTGCTTATGTAATTAAAAAAAAAAAAAAAAAAGCAGCCCTTTGCTTCTAAATACTTACACTCAGAAAGGTAACTGCTAGAAGGGTAGGATACACTCAGAAAATCTGCCCTAAATTACAGTAAAAAAGTTGATGAGCAAGAGGATTTTTGATGATTATTTTATCAAGTTATGATAGCTAGATGTATTCACTTATATACTGAAGGCTACAACCTATAGGTTTGGAGGGTGGCATCTGACCAGCAGATACATTTAATTCACCTTGTATAGTGTTTTAAATTTAAATTATTGCCAGTGTTTAAAAAGTTGGAATTTCCATCTAAAAGGCCAGATTTGGGCTCTTGTATGTTCCTTCTCTGTGATTTGCACTGTAGGACCATATCTGACAAGGAAGTAAGGTATACTGAAATCACTGGTTGAAGACACTTTCTTTCCATGGGCTTGGGGAAGAATCACTGAGAGATTCTTGCTCTGTTCCCCTTTTCTTATGTCTGTCTAGATTCTTCCTTTATATTAATCATTATTTTTTTCCTTCTGAAGGTTATAGAGCATTTACTTAGGTTATTGGTTTCATTTCATACAGTCATGTTTTCTAGAGCTAACAGATTTCAACCTTATACATTGCTTTTAGTGAGTTACTTGAACCTCATTCATTAATATGGATTCCTTCCACTTTCACTCATGTGACAAATTTTATGTAATGATAGCTTTTTATTTCCTTTTTTTTTTTTTTTT
>NW_016107330.1:6589260-6593740 GCF_001604975.1 Cebus imitator
TTTCAAAGACAGGGTCTTACTCTCGCCTAGGCTGGAGTGCCAGGGCACAGTCTCGGCTTACTGCAACCTCCGCCTCTTGGGTTCAAGCTATTCTCTTGACTCAGCTTACTGAGGAGCTGGGATTACAGGCACTGCCACCATGCCTAGCTAATTTTTGTATTTTTAGTGGAGAGGGGGTTTCACCATGTTGGCTAGGCTGGTCTTGAATTCCTGACCTCAAGTGATCCACCCACCTTGGCCTCCCAAAGTGCTGGGATTATAGGCGTGAGCCACCACATCTGGCCAATGATAGCTTTTAAAAAGAACAGTGAGAGAAATCTTTTGACTGTTGGAAAGACCTGATAGATAGCATTTGGTTAGGCTATAAAGGATATGCAGAAATTCCAAGAAGAAGAGAGGAGGTTTAGGCTAGACAGGGAGCACTGTGGGTAGAAGGAACAACCTGAGGAGATACAGATAGGTGGAAGAATGTTTTGAGCACAGCAGATAATTTAGAATTAGACCATTCATTACCACAGAATGGTTTAACTGTGGTAATGATTTTTTTTTTTTTTTTTTTAAAGAGATAGGATTCTGCTCTGTTGCCCAGGCTGGAGTGCAGTGGTACAGTCATAGCTCCTGAGCTCAAACCATCCTCCTGGCTCAGTCTGCTGAGGAGCTGGGATTATAGGTGCACATCACTCACACCCGACTAATATTTAAATTTTTCATAGAGATGAGGTCTCACTGTGTTGCCAAGGCTGGTCTCAAACTCTTGGCTTCAAGCGATTTTCCCTCCTGTGCCTCCCAAGTGCTAGGATTACAGGTGTGAGCCACCATGCCCAACTTTTGGGTTTTATTCTGTATACAGAGAGGGCCATTAAAAGAGTTTAGAAAGGAGATAGCTTGTTGAAATCTGTGTTTTAGAAAGGCAGCTGGTGATTTAGCTGTAATCTCTGTTTTTTTTTTTTTCCTACTCTTAGCATTCTGAAAATTTGGAACAGCTGGGAGAGATATTGTATTAAGAATCAGATTATCCTGATGTGTAAAAACCAGGATGAACTTTTTGGGGTTATGAAAGAACAAGACCGGCCAGGCTGGGTGGCTCACGCCTGTAATCCCAGAACTTTGGGAGGCCAAGGAGGGTGGATCACCTGAGGTCAGGAGTTGGAGACCAGCCTGACCAACATGGAGAAACCCATTTCTACTAAAAATACAAAATGAGCCGAGCGTGGTGGCTCATGCCTGTAATCCCAGCTACTTGGGAGGCTGAGGCAGGAGAATCACTTGAATCCAGGAGGCGGAGGTTGCGGTGAGCCAAGATTGCACCATTGCACTCCATCCTGGGTAACAAGAGTGAAACTTCGTCTCAAAAAACAAAACAAAACAAAACAAAAAACAAAAAAACAAAAAACAAAAAAAAAAAAAGAGAAAGAATAAGACTGAGTGACCTTAATGCACATCACAGAACTTATTGCCTTTCTCCAAAAACATGTCCAATAAGTAGTTGAAATACTTAGATACAGTTCTTAGTTAACATGAAGGATAAAGCAGAATTAATGTAGATAGCTAAAAGTTTTTGTCTTAAATTGTGATTGAAGCAGGTGGACAGAAATAATAATCCTCTGGTGTTCAGAGTTTACCCATTATTCCCTTTTATCAGATGCTCTCTTTTCCTCTGTAATTATATTGAATTTAAAGTGGAATATTTTAGGATGTTATGAAATTTAGAACGTTTAGTTTCCTTTTGGAAGAAATAAGTTATTTCTTGTGATCTTTAAAACTTGTGAAACTGTGACATTCCTTAAGTCCTTTAAAGATGTTTAAAATTAGCACTCATATAGTGTACAAAATAGCTTGGTTTTACCTATAGAAACAAGTTTCTCTTCTGTCTCCATGACTGACATGACTGATGGGGATATTAATCACCCTCCATCCTTATTAATTGTTACAGTTTTGGTGAATAGATTCCTAGCAGGGCATTTCAAATGAGTAAACATGGGATTAATGGCAGTCTTGTTGTGAAGTCCTTATAAATAATACACCTACTGTTTCTGCAAAACCTTTTACAGTATTTAACTGGTGAGAACATGGCTCCTTGTGCTGCTATATACTGCTAGATGTCTTTTAGTTTCTCTGTTATGTTCATTTATTGAGCCACATTTCCTTGCTTTTTTTTTTTTTTTGGAGCCACATTTCCTTTCAACAGAACATTTTGAATGCACAAGTTCCACAGAAGCATTTATTTTAAAATCCCTTGACTGAGGTTGAACATTCTTTATTTCTATAGTTCCCTATTATTGGACTTTTTTCGCCCATTATATGTAAGAATTTTCTTTTTATTTATTTTATTTTATTTAATTTTTTTTGTTTTATTTTCTAAGAGTTCTCTTTAATACAGGCCAAAGGAATTAAGGTATTTGGTGAGGTTAAATTAAGATATTTGGAAAGTTGATGAACTAAGGTAATTTTGACAGCTTTGTTTCCCAGTTGTTCATTTTGATCACAGTCAAAGATGATTAGACTGGATTAGGGGTTCAGTCATCTTTGGAAACATGAATGGGGGAAAAATTACATCTTTTCCCTCACCTGTGACTGAAATTAAACATTGCCTTCCATTTTGAAAGTAGGCAACAAACTACAGTTAATAGTAACAGTATATGTTACTTTGTTACCAGTATAAAGCTAAAGGTATTTTAATATCATAATTGCAGATAACTCAAACTTATATTCACCATTACCTTAAAATTAAGATAGTTATTGAACCCAGTGTTAGGTCGTGATATTTAATGTCAATAAAGACATATATTATTATATCACAGAAATTTAAATATTTTAATAACTTTCAATATAATTAATTTCCTTTTTATTCCTATTTATTTACTTTATGTATTTAAAAATCACTATTCTGAAAAGTGGTCCCTAGACCTTACCAGGTTGCCAAAAAAGGGTCCCTGGCACCTTTGGAGCTGCAGTTAGCCCTTGATTCTATACCCTATAGGAGATTACCAAATCCTGTGTGGAAATGGATGAAAGTACAATGGAGGGAGATTGATATTTGGATAATCCAAAACCTTTTTTTGTTTTATCCCTCCCTGCTAATAGGTTACTTCCCTAAATCTATTTTTAGGCCACAAGTTAACTAACTTGAGTTTACATTTGGCCATCTCTTTACTTAGTAATGCTTTTATTGTGTACCATACTTATTAAGATATTTTAATGGCAGATTGTCTAGAGCCCCAAGAATAGAACCAGTTAGAATTAAACACTGGGGCTGGATGCGGTGGCTTACACTCATAATCTCAGCACTTTGGGAGGCCAAGGTAGGCGGATCATCTGAGGTCAGGAGTTTGAGACCAGCCTGGACAACATGGTGAAACCCTGTCTCTTCCAGAAATAACAAAAGTTAGTCAGGTGTGGTGGCACGTGCCTGTAATCTCAGGTACTCAAGAGGCTGAGATGGGAGAATCGCTTGAACCTGGGAGGTAGAGGTTGCAGTGAGCCAAGATCACACCACTGCACTCCAGCCTAGGTGACAGAGTGAAACTGTGTCTCAATAAATAAATAAATAAATAAACAAACAAACACTAGCTAATCCAAACAAGAAATTCTACATGTCTAATTAAGAGTTAACATGTAAGGCTGGGTGGGGTGATTCACTCCTGTAACCCCAGCAGTATGGGAGGCCGAGGCCAGTGGATCATCTGAAGTTGGGAGTTCAAGACCAGCCTGGCCAATATGGTGAAGCTCTGTCTCTACTAAAAATACAAAAATTAGCTGGGTGTGGTGACTCGTGCCTGTAATCCCAGCTACTGGGAGGCTGAGGTGGGAGAATCACTCGAACCTGGGAGATGGAGGTTGCAGTGAGCTGAGATTGTACCATTGCGCTCCAGCCTGGGCAACAGAGTCCGTCTCAAAAAAAAAAATTATTTGCCACAAGCAAACGAATGCACAGATACTAGATTGGTGTGGATAGCTTACCCATACTGAGCACATACAATGGGTCACACCTGTACTAGGATGAAAGGTGCAGCCTAGAGGGCTGGCAGGTGTTGGGTAATGCTCAAGTTTAAGAGTGATGGCAGAAGACTAGGTTAATAGGCCCTCATGGCTCTGCTTGGCAGCATTACAGGCCACAGCCCCCTCAGGGCTCTTGCTTCCCCCAGGCTCCAACCAAGTCTGAGTCATGGAGCTATGAATGAAGCTTCCCTTCCCTCCTCAGCAGAAAACCCCCTTTTTCCCAGAAGAGAGAGGGGAAAGGAGGCAGTGGCTGACAAGGTCATGGCATCCACCAGAAATTGGAATTTTAGAGCAAGCTTTCTTCTTCTTTTTTTTTTTGAGACGGAGTTTCGCTCTTGTTACCCAGGCTGGAGTGCAATGGCGCAATCTCGGCTCACCGCAACCTCCGCCTCCTGGGTTCAGGCAATTCTCCTGCCTCAGCCTCCTGAGTAGCTGGGACTACAGACACGCGCCACCATGCCCAGCTAATTTTTTGTATTTT
>NW_016107330.1:6593810-6606750 GCF_001604975.1 Cebus imitator
TAGAGACGGGGTTTCACCATGTTGACCAGGATGGTCTCGATCTCTTGACCTCGTGATCCACCCGCCTCGGCCTCCCAAAGTGCTGGGATTACAGGCTTGAGCCACCGCGCCCGGCCAGAGCAAGCTTTCTTCTTAAAGAGATTTAAAAAATTAGAAAGAGCTGATTTTTAAAAAGTGTACTTCTCAAATTTTCATTGTATAGTTGTTACATTATTAAAATTTATTTTGCATTGTCAGAAGCTAGAAGATACAGGGGAGAAGCTTGGGAACAGGAATGGGCAGAGAAAGACAGACACACATACAGTTCCTGGGCAGGGAAGCAGACATGTGAAAGCCTTTGTGGTGTTTACTTGAAGTAACAAGGAAAGTATGTAGAACTTCAAGTAACCAGACTTTTCAGCTTTTATGCCATGTTAAGGTACGGAAAGCTTTATGTCTCTCTCTTCTTCAGTATGTTAGCTTTGCAGTAGAACTATTTACTTTTCTTTTTTTGAGACAGAATCTTGCACTGTTGCCCAGGCTAGAGTGCAGTGGTGTGATCTTACCTCACTGCAACGTCCACCTCCCGGGTTCAAGCAACTCTCATGCCTCAGCCTCCTGAGTAACTGGGACAACTGGCATGTGCCAGCACATCTGGCTAATTTTTTGGCTAATAGGATTACAGGTGTGAGCCACTCTGCCCGGCCTAGAACAATTTACTTTTTAATTGAAAGTGAAATGAAAGTATTTTTTATTACTGATGATAATTCTTTGTGTAACCTGTCTATATATTTTTAAAAAATTATTTATGCTGAGTAAAGTATATCAAAAGTTGTGTATAACCCTGTTACTTTTTTTCTTAATATTAGACAATTTAAGATTCTTTTATGGATAATTAGAATATTGAATGAATTCTGGATTTTTTTTTTAAATTTTTAATTTTTTTTAAAAAAACAGGGTTTCACCATGTTGGTCAGGCTGGTCTTGAGCTCCCAGCCTCAGGTGATCTGCCCGCCTTGGCCTCCAAAGTGCTTGGATTACAGGTGTGAGCCACCACACCTGGCCGAATTCTGGATTTTAACAACAGATATAAGGTTAAAAAAAGGAATATAACCCCTTTAACTTAAAAAAGCATGAAAGTCTCTAATAAGAAGCATTTTTTTCTCTAAAGACCAAATCTTCAAATCATGAACAATTTAGATATTACAGATTATAGTTTCTTTCCTAGATGGGGAGTTCTATTTATGTATCCTTTTGTCTTTTCATGAGGAGGTTTTTTTTAGTTAGGAGAAATGATTTTCTTCCAAGTTCAAGTAGAAAACTTTTCAAAAATGCCGTCATTTTTGTAGTCTTGTGGATGAGGGTATAAAGGTGAGGGAAACCATTAAGAATGGTGGCGTTGTATGTATCAGAGTGACAGTGTACTTTCCATTTCTCTCTCACTCTTTTTTCTTTAAACAGGTATGCTCATTCAGGTTTTAAATGGGAGAAGGAATGCTAATTTTATTACATGGCTATACAGTTTGCTGTGATACATGGCGTGTGCTGGGAACTGCCAGACACAGCAGCAGTTTTAAAATGCATATGAAGTAAAAAAGTCAGTTTCTTTTTTTTTTTTTTTTAAAAAAAAAAAAAAAAAAAAAAAAAGGCATAGTCTCACTTCGTTGCCCAGACTGGAGTGCAGTGGTGCAATATATGCTGTATATACTGTGACCTTTACCTCCCAGGTTCAAGCGATTCTTCTGCCTCAGCCTCCTGAGTAGCTGGATTACAGGTTGCACCACCACACCCAGCTAATTTTTTGTATGTTGACCAGGCTAGTCTCAAATTCCTGGCCTCAAGTGATCTACCTGACTTGGCCTCCCAAAGTGCTGGGATTACAGTAATGAGCCACCAAGCCTGGCCTAAAAGTCAGTTTCTTAAAGTATTAAAGGAATTAATAATTAGTCATCTTTTTTGTTGTTCAGAGAAACAAATTTGTCTGATTATCATCAAAAGTTATCTATAATATTGAATAGGCAAATAATTTCTGGATTCAGTGGAAGATGTAATTTTGTTTTGTAGCTTTGTGAATTCTTTTTTTTTTTGTTTGTTTTTGAGACCTATTCTTGCTCTGTCTCCCAGGCTGGAGTGCAGTGGCGCAGTCTTGGCTCAGTGCAGTCTCCAGTTCATGGGCTTAAGTGATTCTCCTGCCTCAGCCTCCTGACTAGCTGGGATTACAGGTGCTCACCACCATGCCCAGCTAATTTTCATATTTTTAGTAGAGACAAGGTTTCACCATGTTGGTCAAGCTGGTCTTGAGCTCCTGACCTCGTGATCTGCCCGCCTCCGCCTCCCAAGTGCTGGGATTACAAGTGTGAGACACCATACCCGGCCAACTTTGTGATTCTTCATTTTCAGATAAATTTTGTTTGGTTATATTAGTGTGTTCATTTTTTTTTTTTTTTTTTCTTTTTAACAGAAGAGAGTCACTATCACCAAAAATAGCATCTTTTAATTTTAGAAAAAAATGATATAACTGAAATTAAACATTCTTTGGGATGTTAGTGATTAGCAACCATGATTTTTTTTTTTTCCTGGCTATTCTGTTTGTAGCTACATAGGCTTGAAGTGAAAGTAGAAATTAAGTTGATTGTTGTACAATGTTAACCTTTCTCTTTTCACCTCTCTGTCATTTTGAGATGATCACTTAAATTGAAATGGGATTTTTTTGGTTTTTTGAGTATGTATAGAGAAGATACCTGTGCCAAGATACTACTGAACACATAAATTATTACTTATCAATTAAAATAAGATAAAATTATAGTAACTCAAAATTCAGTGATTAGCCATATATATATATATATATATATATATATATATATATATTTGGAATAACAACAAATGAAGTTTATGTTTTGGGACCATTGAGAGGATTTTCAAGGAGGAACAGTAAAGGTTTAGTGAGGCCTTTAAGAGGCCAAAGTCAGTGGGGCGCAGTGGCTCATGCCTGTAATCTCAGCATTTTGGGATGCTGAAGCAGGTGGATCACGAGGCCAGGAGTTTGCGACCATCCTGGCCAACATGGTGAAACCCTGTCTCTACTGAAAATACAAAAATTAGCTGGGCATGGTGGCATGTGCCTGTAATCCCAGCTACTCAGGTAGCTGAGGCAGGAGAATTGCTTGAACCTGGGAGGCGGAGGTTGCAATGAGCCAAGATAGCGCTACTGCACTCCAGCCTGGGCGACAGAGCGAGACTCCATCTCAAAGAAACAAAACAAAAGGCCAAAGCCAAGAATAATGTCTTAGGAGAGACGTTTCTTAATTTATCTTGTGCCCCATGTTTTCATTTAAAGTAGAAATATTTGCCGGGCATGGTGACTCATGCCTATAATTCTAGCAGTTTGGGAGGGTGAGTCAGGTGGATCACCTGAGGTCAGGAGTTCGATACCAACCTGACCAACATGTAGAAACCCCATATCTACTAAAAAATACAAAATTAACCGGGCATGGATGTGCATGCATGTAATTCCAGCTACTCCAGAGGAGGATTGCTTGAACCTGGGAGGAGGAGGTTGTGGTGAGCTGAGATTGTGCCATTGCACTCTAGCCTCAGCAACAAGAGCGAAACTCCATCTCAAAATAATAATAATAATAATGATATTTGCACTCTTATTTTAAGCCTAAATAAAATACTGTGTATTGCATTTCAAATAGCTGATTTATTTCTGCCTTTCACAACTTTCCTTCCCCCTTCTCTCCCCCATCCCCTCATCTCCTCTCCCCTCCCCTCGCTGGAGTGCAGTGGTGTGATCTCAGCTCACTGTAACCTCTGCCTCCTGGGTTCAGGTGGTTCTCCTGTCTCAGCCTCCCAAGTAGCTGGGATTATAGGCACCCGCCACAACATGCGGCTGATATTTTGTGTTTTTCATGGAGATTGGGTTTCACTATGCTGGCCAGGCTGGTCTCAAACTCCTGACCTCAGGTGATCCACCCACCCCAGGCTCCCAAAGTGCTGGGATTACAGACCTGCGCTACCATGTCTGGCTAAATTTTTTTGTATTTTTGGTAGAGACAGTGTTTTACCATGACAGAGCAAGATGGTCTTGTCTCTTGACCTGGTGATCTGCCTTAGCCTCTCAAAGTGCTGGGATTACAGGCATGAGCCAGAAGTTTTTTTTTTTTCCTTTTTTTTTTTTTTAAGCATTCAAGAGGAAATGTATGTGAAGTTTCTGTCTTGACGTTTATTATTATTCTTTGTGATGGAATCCTGTAAGAGCCAATTATTGTTTTCATTGACCGTGTACGATTAAATATGCCCTTTCCTTAAAATATTTGTATCCAAATTCTTTAAAAAGTTACCTACTTGGAGAAGGGTGAGGGAGGAAAAAGAGAATAGCAGGCATATTAGTGTCTGTAATCCTCGAGAAACGTTAGGTCGTGCCTCATTTTGAGTGACTCTTTTAAATACTTTACAAAAGAATAAATATTTGCTTGTTCTCTGCTTAATGCTATTTTGGTGCTGTTTAGCAGCATGGAATAAATATTCAGTGGTGCGTGCTGTAGAGAGAAATACACCAAAAAAACCCTCTTTTTTTCCCTTCAGTGGCAGACAAACTGCAGAGGTCGCTGAAGTGCCCACATTTTGGAAACATATTCTTTATTTGGCTGCTGTATTACTTGCGTCGTTTGTTATTGCTCAATAAGCAACACACAGCCTTCTGTTTTTGGGGGTCATATTAGCCAGCCAAGCCTTTTTTGTGCTAAATATGGAACATGGAAGAGACTTAATTGCTCTAGTAGGCATAGATCTTATAATGGATACCTGTAAATAGATCTGTTTCCTTTCTGAATTTCCTTTTTTGGACAAATACAGCATTTTAGTAAAGGGTTTTTTTTGTTTATTTTGTGTAAGTGTTGTCAGTGGCAGGGTCTTGTACAGAATAGGCATTCCATTTTAGAAACAAGTGCTGGGCTGACATATAGCTGAAGTGGGAACCCTGCTTTTAATTAAGATGCTGGGCTGCAGAGGAATGGGAACCAGATAGACTTAGCTCTGGAAGCATATGAGAAGCGCTCACCCAGGCAGCCCCTTCGTCTGAATATTGTGGGGGAAGCTAGTAACTGTTTGTTACTTGAACCAGCCTAAACTGGAACTATCCAGTTTGAGTTGGCTGCCTGCCACCTCCCGGAGGCTTCCTTGTTTTGCCAGAGTTTCTGCCCAGCCCTCAGTCCAGGGGCGGGGCGCAGGGACCCGGCTGCTGCACGGTGACTGGGCCGGAAGGTGGGAGGGACAGGACGGCTGTGCCTTTAGTGTTACTGAGGAGGAGGAGTTCAAATCTAGCAAGGGTGAACACCTGACTGCAAGCTGGTGCAAACTCTATTTTTAATACATCGTTCTGTTATTAACCCTTGCTTTAATGGTAATGTTTAGTCTTCTACGTTTTAGAAGCTATGGCTTCTGTAAAACTGCTTCTGCGCTGCCAGTGCTTGGCCACATCACAACATGGTCAGCATTTGGTGACAAGAAGTCTATTACCAAAGTCCCTAGGAGCATTGCTTTTAGCTAGGTTAGTCTGTTTGAAGAAAAGAATGGTCCCTTTCACCACTTCTCATTCTTACTACTTAGGTTGTTCTGGGGTTTTTTATTTTGGCTTCTTAGGTGGAAGGAATTAAAGCAGGTTTTGGTGGCAAAGCTGTGACATGATGTCTTGTGGGTTTTAATTTACTCTGGATGATTGATTGATTGGTTGGTTAGACAGGGTCTTGCTCTGTCACCCAGGCTGGAGTGGCAATCTTGGTTCATTGGAGCCTCGACCTCCTGGGCTCAAACTATCATTGCACCTCAGCCTCCCAAGTAGCTAGGGTTACAGGCACACACCACCATGCTGGGCTGATTTTTGTATTTTTTGTAGAGATGGAGTCTCATTGTGTTGTCCAGTCTGGTCTTGAACTCCTAGGCTTAAGCTGTCTGCTCAACCTGGCCTGCCACAGTGCTAGGATTACAGTTGTGACATACTGTGCCTGGCCTGAAAAAAATTTTTAGTGTTGCTAAAAATTAAAAAGTAATGGTATGTGCCTGTAGCTACTCTGGAGGTTGATGTGGGAAGATCGCTGGAGACCTGGTGTTTGAAACGTAGCAAGGCCTCACCTCTTAAAAAAAAAAAAAAAACAACAAACAGGAAGTCCACCAAGTACAGTGGCTCACACCTGTAATCCCAGCACTTTGGGAGGCTGACGCAGGTGGCCTGGTCAACACGATGAAACCCTGTCTCTACTAAAAAAAAAAATACAGAAATTTACTGGGCATGGTGGTATGGTGGATGCCTATAAACGCAGCTGCTCGGGAGGCAGAGGCAGGAGAATGGCCTGAGTCTGGGAGGCAGAGGTTGCAGTGAGCCAAGATCACGCCACTGCACTCCAGCTTGGGTGACCTAGGGAGACTCCATCTTAAACAAAGAAACAAAAAAATAAAAATAACAAGTAATTAGGTAGATTAAAGTTCTAAACAACAAGTTTTATTTGTTTATCTCTTTTTTGTTTTTGAGACGGAGTCTTGCTCTGTCGCCTAGGCTAGAGTGCGGTGGTACCATCTCGGCTTATTGCAACCTCCATCTGCTGGGTTCAGGTGATTCTCTTGCTGCAGCCTCCTGAAAAAAACTAATTTAAAAGTAAAAAATGCCGTGTCAAATTGTATTTGTTTGATTTGGAAACAAAGTATGTAAAATTTTTATTTTTATTTATTTATTTTTTGAGATGAGTCTTGGTCTGTTGCCCAGGTTGGAGTGCAGTGGCATAATCTCGGCTCATTGCAACTTCCATCTCCCAGGTTCAAGCAGTTCTCCTGCTTCAGCCTCCATGGTAGCTGGGGTTACAGGCACATGCCACCATGCCTGGCTAATTTTTGTGTTTTTAGTAGAGACGGGGTTTCTTCATGTTGGTCAGGCTAGTCTTGAACTCCTGATCTCAGGGGTGATCTGCCCGCCTGGGCCTCCCAAAGTACTGGAATTACAGGCATGGGACACCATGCCTGGCCAATCATTTTTACTTATGGTAAAACTTTACTCAGTGCAGTTTAGGTGATCTTGTTCTTTTCTTTTACGTCTTTTGCGGTGTTTGTACTCTGAGGTTCTCTATGATCATTCTTAGAAGCCAAGGCACAATTTTACTTTGCCCCAAACAAGGAAGCATGCATTTCCAGAAATTTAAGGAAAATGTAGCATTCTCATTTTAAAATAAACAGCATTTTCGGAAGTTCAGAATTAGCTGAGGTTTTATTATTTATACAAGTACCCTCCTATTTTTTTAAATCTGTGTCTTAGAGTACAAACTGAATTACCTTTAAAGAGCAGTCTTGCCATCAGTTCCCTTGTGAGAAAATGGAAAGAGCGCCCTCTGGTCGTTAACTTACTTATCAGTTATTCATTAAGTTATATGCTGCTAGAATTTACTGGTACTAGAAATTGTGGTATCTCTATAGAACATCTTTCCAAATCCACTTTGTGTTGTAAATAAACTTCCTATGTCCAGGTAGACAAAAACAGTGAGTGAAATAACTTTAAAAATGTATTTGTAAAGTACAGTTTGTTTCTAAGAATTTCACTCATGCTCTAAAAACTTTCATTTGGTGTGGAAAGGAGAAGTAGATTACAAATATATGCTAAGATGAGGGCAGTAAAACATTTTCTTACAAATAGAAGGGAAAACATACAGTTCAATAAAATAAGGTTGACATTTAATTTTTATTACTTAGTTTTTTTTTTTGAGACTGAGTCTCTGTCACCTAGGCTGGAGTGCAATGGCTCCATCTCAACTCACCACAACCTCTACCTCCTGTGTTCAAACGATTCTCCCACCTCAGCCTCACAAGTAGCTGGGATTACAGGCACCTGCCACCGCGCCTAGCTAATTTTTGTGTTTTTAGTAGAGACGGGGTTTCACCATGTTGGCCAGCATGGTCTTGAACTGCTGACCTCAAGTGATCTGCCTGCCTTGGCCTCCCTAAGTGCTGGGATTACAGGTGTTTTTTTAAATTAATTAGTTAATTATGGAGTCTTGCTCTTGCAGTGGTGCAATCTTGGCTCACTGCAACCTCCGCCTCCTGGGTTCAAGTGATTCTCCTGCCTCAGCCTCCTGAGTAGCTGAGATTGCAGACATGTACCGCCACACCCAGCTAAATTTTGTATTCTTAGTAGAGACAGGGTTTCACCATGTTGGCCAGGCTGGTCTTGAGCTCTTGACCTCGTAATCTGCCTGCCTTGGCCTCCCAAAGTGCTGGAATTATAGGTGTGAACCACTGTACCTGGCCTGGTTGACATTTTAGATTTTGATTTCAGTCTGGTTTGTTTTTTTTTTTAAGACCGAGTCTTGCTCTGTTTCCCAGGCTAGAATGCGATCTCTACTCACTGCAACCTCCACCATAAAATTCACTTATTTAAAAGTGGACACTTAATGCTTTTTAGTACATTTATGGAATTTTGCAACCATCACCATAATGAAACTATTGCATTTTCATGTCCCCAAAAGGAAACCTCATACCTATTAGCAGTTACCCCCATGTTTTTCCTCCTCCAGCCCAAGGCAACTGCTGATCTATCTCTATAGATTTACCTATTCTGGAAATTTAATAGAAGGAAAATCATGCCATATTGCAGTCTTTTGTGACTGGCTTCTTTCATTAGCGTGTTTTTTCAGTTCATCCATGTTACAGCATTGATCAGTACTGGTGGGTGCAGTGAATAGCCACATTCAAGTACTTAGTAGCCACATGTGACTAGTGGCTGTAGTACTGGACATCCTAGTTCTAAAAACAAAAACTTCCATAATAAACCTTTAATATCATCCTTTAAGTAGGAGAAAATGGTAGACCTTTATAATGCTTAGGCATAGCCCAGAATATATGTGTGTGGGTTTTAATAAAGAAATTCCATTTACATTTGGAAATAATTGCTCCAGAAATTTTTTTTAGAGGCAGTCTTGCTCTGTCACCCTGGCTGGAGTGGTGGTGTGATCATGGCTCACTGCAACCTTGAATTCTTAGGCTCAAGGGATTGTCTCATCTCAGCCTCCTAAATAGCCAAGAGTGTAGACATGCCACCACACTTAGCTAATTTTTTTTTTTTTTTTTTAAAGAGATAGGGTCTCACTATGTTGCCCAGGCTGGTCTAGGACTCATGGCCTCAAGTGGTCCTCCTGCCTTGGCCACCCGAAGCACTGGGATTACAGACATGAGCCACACTATACCTGGGCTAATATAAAAATCATTAAGAAAAACTAATGTCATGGTGTCATGTTGATAAATTCACATATATCTCAGTAGAACTGTTTAAAAATATATACCAAGTTCTGGAGACCTCGTTAAAAAATAGTTTATGTTGGCCAGGCGTGGTGGCTCACGCCTGTAATCCTAGCACTTTGGGTGGCCGAGGTGGGTGGATCACCTGAGGTCAAGAGTTCAAGACCAGCCTGGCCATCATGATGAAACCCCATCTTAAAAAAAAAAAAAATAGTTTATGTTGACTACATGTTCAAATGATATTTTGAATATATTGGTTAAGTAAAATGTATTACTACATTAATTGCATGTTTCTTTTTGTTTTTTAAAATGTGACTATTTGAAAATTAAAATTTTATGGCTTATATTTCTGTTGGACAGTACTCATCTAGAAGCAAGCTCCATCAAGCTGTAATGTCACAGAGTAATTTGTATATCAATTTAGTGCTTTTAATTTTGTTTAAAGACAAATAGTTTGTTATTTTTCTTTTTTTTTTTTTAATTCCCCAAACCTTTCTGTTCTCTTGGAAATGATGGATTAATGGAAAAAGCTTTTGGGACTGTTATGCCTAAAATATAAACTGAGCTACTTCCAGATTCCATCTTCAACAATTCAAGTGTTGGTCAGGCCTAGGGAATGTTTGTTTCCAGGGTGGGTGAGGGAATGTCTCATCCGAAATATTCTATTTATTTCAAAGTCCAGTTTCTAGGCTTAGAAATATTTTAATATCAAAGCCTCTAAATAAATTTCCCAAGAAGAAAATAAAATCATCTTCACCGGAGTAAATTTATTTTTTTAAATTTAATTTTATTTTTTTGAGATGGACTTTCGCCCTGTTGCCAGGCTGGAGTGCAGTGGTACCATTTCGGCTCACTGCAACCTCCACCTCTTGGGTTCAAGTGATTCCTCTGCCTCAGCCTCCTGAGTAGCTGGGACTATAGGTGCGTGCCACTACGTCCAGCTGATTTTTATATTTTTAGTAGAGAATGGGTTTCAACTATGTTGGTCACGATGGTCTCGATCTCTTGACCTCGTGATTTGCCCACCTCGGCCTCCCAAAGTGCTGGGATTAGAGGCATGAGCCACCGTGCCCGACCGTGAGTAGATTTATTTTTAAAATTTAAAAAACAACTTTTGGCCGGGTGCAGTGGCTCTCACGCCTATAATCCCAGCACTTTGGGAGTCCAAGACGGGAGGATCACCAAAGGCCAGAAGTTCAAGGCCAGCCCGATCAACATGGCGAAACCTTGTTTCTACTAAAAATATAAAAATTAGCTGTGTGTGATGGTTTGCACCTGTAATCTCAGCTACTCGGGAGAGTGAGGCAGGAGAATCATTTGAACCCAGGAGGTGGTGATTGCAGTGAGCCAAGGTAGCCATTGCATTGCAGCCTGGGCAACAAGAGTGAAAAAACACTTTCATCTGATGATCATTTTTAAGTGATGGCTAATTCTTGTGATAGAGGTTTAAGATATGTCTATTTACATACTAGTGCTAATAGACTGGAATTCTGTTGTTGGAATTAGAAGACACACAAATAATACATGTGTTGCTTCTAGGCATGATTTGTATAACCCAAACTGGAGGAGTTCTGTGGTTCTTTATATGCGGTTTTCAATGGTAGTAGGGAGGGTAGATTAGGTTCCTGAATATGCTGTGTCTTGGTGTGTGGAGCCATCTTGGACTGTAACTTTGCATATGTCACTGAAAAAACTGCAAAGAAGTAATTATATTTAAGCAGAACAACTTTAGCTTGAGGTTTTTTACTGAGTAATTTGTAGTCATTTATAAATAAAGTATACCAAATAGTAGATGGCCTAGGCATTCTGGTGGGGAGTCTGGTGGGGAGTCTGGTGGGGAGTTTGATACTTTAAATTTCCTGGAGGGGATATTTTCTGGTGGGGAGTTAGGTGGGAAGTTTGGCAGTTTAAATTTCCTGGTCTTTTTTGT
Organism: Cebus imitator; assembly: GCF_001604975.1. Taxonomy (NCBI): domain Eukaryota; kingdom Metazoa; phylum Chordata; class Mammalia; order Primates; family Cebidae; genus Cebus; species Cebus imitator. The sequence goes on from NW_016107330.1 coordinate 6,604,996, forward strand.
CTCTTAAATAAAGACTGCTGCCATGTGGAAGGATTTCTTGTTCTGAGGCAGACATGTTACATCTGCTTACTACATTCAGGGAGCATGCATGTTTGCTTTTTGCTTTGAGTTACTTAGTACAAGGTTTTCTGAGTGTGAAGGGTCCAGTAAAGCCCATCAGAAAATAAGTCACATGATTCTTAGTAATAGATTAACAAAAGCATAGCCTCTTTCTGTTTTTGCTACTATTAGGACAGTAGATCCTGAAACTACCATATTATGTTTTCTTTTTGTTTGTTTGATTTGTTTTTTTGAGATGGAGTTTTGTGCTCTTATTGCTCAGGCTAGAGTGCAATGGCGTGACCTTGGCTCACTGCAACCTCTGCCTCCCCGGTTCAAGTGATTCTCCTGCCTCAGCCTCCTGAGTAGCTGGGATTACAGGCATGTGCCAAATCCTATGTCTAAAAATACAAAATCATGCCTGGCTGATTTTGTATTTTTAGAGATAGGATTTCACAACGTTGGTTTCTCCATCTTGGTCAGGCTGATCTTGATCACCTCAGGTGATCTGCCCACCTCTGCCTCCGAAAATGCTGGATTATAGGCATGAGCCACCTCGACCCAGCCCGTTTCCTTTTCTTTTTTTTGAGATGGAGTTTTGCTCTGTCACCAGCCTGGAGTGGCGCGATCTTGGCTCACTGCAACCTCCATCTCCTGGGTTCAGGCGATTCTTGTGCTTCAGCCTCTCAAGTGGCTGGTATTACAGGCACGCGCCACCACACCCAGCTAATTTTTGTGTTTTTAGTAGAGATGGGCTTTCACCATGTTGGCCAGATTGGTCTCCATCTCCTGACCTGATAATCTGCCCGTCTTGGCCTCCCAGAGTGCTGGGATTACAGGGTGAGCCACTGCACCTGGTCCATGTTATATCTTTAATGCCAAAGCTTAGAAGGCTTCAAAAAAGTTGTTTTTTTAATTGTAAAATATACAGAGCATAATATTTGCCACTTGAATCATTTTTTTTTTTTTTTCTGAGACAGGGTATTTCTCTGTTGCCTAGGCTGGAGTGCAGTGGTACAGTTACCCCTTGCTGCAGCCTCAACCTCCTGGAATCAAGCTACCCTCCCATGTAGCTGAGACTATAGGCATGCACTTCCATGCCCAGCTAATTTTTAGGGTCTTTTTCTTTTGTAGAGATGGTGTCTCTGTTGCCCAGGCTGGTCTCAAACTCCTGGGCTCAAGTGATTGTTCTGCGTCAGCCTCCCAAAATGCTGGGATTATAGGTGTGAGTCACCCATGCCTGGCCTCATTGTAACCATTTTTAAGTGTATAGTTCTGTGCCATTAAGTACATTCATATTGTGTGACCATCAACACTGTCCATTATCATTAAACGATAACTCCCATTCCTTCCTCCCTTAGCCTCTGCCGACTACTGTTCTGCTTTCTGTCTCCATGAATTCTTGACAACTCTGGGTATCTGTATATGTGGAACCACACAGCATTTGTCCTTTTGTGTCTGGCTTATTTAACTTAGCATATTTTCAGGGTTCATCTGTCTTGTCACATGTATCATAATTTAATTCCTTTTTAAGCCTGAATAATATTCCTTAATTATTTTTGGGTGAGCTTTAGTTGTCTACCAGTTATCCTGTTGATCAACTAGTTCCATATTTCTTTTGTTTAACTTTACCCAAAGATAGTAATAAACTTTAAAACATTAATTACAGCTATAATTGCATCCCAAATAATTACTTAGCCTTTTTTTTTTTCTTTT
>NW_016107330.1:6606774-6612525 GCF_001604975.1 Cebus imitator
TTTGAGCTAGAGTATTACTGTCTCCCAGGGTGGAAGAGGGCAGTGGCATGATCTCCACTCTCTGCAACCTTTGCCTCTCAGGTTCAAGCGATTCTCCTGCTCAGTCTCCTGAGTAGCTGGGACTACAGGCGTGTGCCACCATGCCTGGGTAATATTTTTTGTATTTTTAGTGGAGACAGGGTTTCGCCATGTTGGCCAGGCTGGTCTCGAACTCCTGTCCTAAGGTGATCCACCCATCTCGGCCTCCCAAAGTGCTGGGATTACAGACATGAGCCACCATGCCTGGCCTATAGTTAATCTTTTGTGAGCATGGTAACCACATAAAGCATATTTAAGCACAATTGTAAACAGAGTTTTCTGCCAGAATAAGACACGTTTTAAAAGCTGAGTCTATAATGATGTTTTTCCTCTCATTTATATAAACTATTGGACTTGAGAATAGAAGAGAAATAATGAAACTGATTATTTATTGTGTTTGATTTTACTGTAACATACATACATACATACATACATACATACATACATACATTCATTCATTCATTTATGACAGAGTCTCACTCTGTTGCCCAGGCTGGAGGGCAGTGGTGGGATCTTGGTTTACTACAGCAATTATCCTGTCTCTGCCTCCCAAGTAGCTGGAACTGCAGGCGCACGCTACCACTCCTGGCAAAGGTTTGCATTTTTTGTAGAGACGTGGTTTCACCATATTGATCAGGCTGGTCTCAAACTCCTGACCTCAGGTGATCCACCTGCCTCGGCCTCCCAGAGTGCTGGGATTACAGGTGTGAGCCATTGTGGCTGGCCACATTTTTGCTTTTTAATGTATCAACACCCGCTTTCCTTAACATATATCCTAAATTTAAAGAGTTTAGACAATGTTTCATTAACTTTGGCTCTAAAGGGCTTCATTGATCAATTATACAGTTGAGTGTTTACTTTCGTAATAGTTGCACAGTCACCAGTTAGATCTGACTCATTGCCCTGATGTCATTTCTGATGAACTTTACCTGGGAAAGACAGGTAAAGACAGGTTGTGAGACCCCTTGATTGAGCAAAGCCTTGTAGACAAAAAGCAGTATGTAGCTTACTTTGACTGTTTGGGAGTCGCTCATCTTTTTCTAAGGAACAAAGAGAATGACCACTAACTTTGTATTTTACTTCTTTTTTTTTTTTGAGACGGAGTTTCTCTCCCCATTACCCAGGCTGGAGTGCAATGGCGCGATCTCGGCTCACCGCAACCTCCGCTTCCTGGGTTCAGGCAATTCTCCTGCCTCAGCCTCCCGAGCAGCTGGGATTACAGGCATGCCCCACATGCCCAGCTAATTTTTTGTATTTTTAGTAGAGACGGGGTTTCACCATGTTGACCAGGATGGTCTCGATCTCTTGACCTCGTGATCCACCCGCCTCGGCCTCCCAAAGTGCTGGGATTACAGGCGTGAGCCACCACGCCCGGCCCTCGTATTTTACTTCTTATCTTACGGGTATGTGTAAAATAAAATTTACCATTTTAACCATTTTTAAGTGTTCGGTTCAGTGGCACTTAAATACATTGACATTATTGTGCAACCATCACCACCATCTGTCTCCAAAATTTTTTCATTGTCCCCAACTGAAATTCTATATCCGTTAAATAATAACTTTCAATTCTCCCTTTCCCCCAACCCCTGGCAACCACCATTCTATTTTCTGGTTTTGTGAATTTGACTACTCCAGATACCTCTTATAAATTGAATTATACAATATTTTTTTGTTATGGCTGGTTTCTCTTATTTAGCATAATATCTTCAGAGTTCATTCATGGCGTAGCATTTGTCAAAATTTCCTTTTTTTTAGACAGAGTAGATAGGGTCTCACTCTGTTGCCTAGACTGGAGTACAATGGCATGACCTCGGCTCACCACAACCTCTGCCTCTCATGCTTACGCGATTTTCCTGCCTCAGCCTTCTGAGTAGCTGGGATTACAGGCATGCGCCTCTACCGCTTGGCTAATTTTTTTGTATTTTTAGTAGGGACGGGGTTTCACCATGTTGACCAGGCTGGTCTTGAATTCCTGACCTCAGGTGACCCGCCTGCCTTGGCTTCCCAAAGTGTTGGGATTAAAGGCGTGAGCCACTGCACCCGGCCAAAATTTCCTTTCTTTTAAAGGCTGCATAATATTCTATTTTATGTGTATGCCATATTTTGCTTACTCATTCATCTGTCGATGGGACACTTGGTTATTTTCCACCTTTTGGGCATTTAACATGCTATGAATTTGAGTGTACAAATATCTATTTGAGTTCCTGTCTTCATTTCTTTTGGATATATAACCATAGTGGAATTGCTGGATCATGTGGTAAGTTAGTGTTTTGGGAAACCCCATGGCTGTACCATTTTACCTTCCCACGAGTAATGCACAAGGGGTCCAATTTCTTCATATCCTTGCCAGCACTTGTTACCTTGCTTGCTTGCTTGTTTTTTTGGTTTTTTTTTTTGGGACAGGGTCTCACTTTGTAATCTAGGCTTCAGTGTAGCGGTGCGGTTTTGGCCCACTGCAACCTTGACTTCCCAGGTTCAAGCCATCCTCCTGCCTCAGACCCTGCCCCCCCACCCCCGCAGTAGGTGGGACTACAGGCATGCACCACCATGCTGGCTAATTGTTTTGGTATTTTTTTGTAGAGATGGGATTTCACCATCTTGGCCAGGCTGGGCTTGAATTCCTAAGCCTGCCTTCCCCTCCCAAAGCGCTAGGATTACAGGTGTGAGCCACTGTGCCCAGCAGTTTATTTTTAATAATAGCCATCCTAATGTGTGTGAAGTGATATATCATGTGGTGGAGTTTTTTTTTGTTGTTGTTCTTTAAAAGATCCAGGGTATCACTGTGTTGCCAATGCTGCACTTGAGCTCCTGGGCTCATGCTATCCTTCTGCCTCAGGCTCCCAAGTAGTGTGAACTATAAATGCGAGCCCAGTTTCGCATGGTTATGGTTTGCATTTCCCTAATTATTAGATGTTGCATATTTTTTCTTGTGCCTATTTCCCATTTATGTATCTTTGGGGAAATGTTTGTTGAAGTTTTTGACCAGTTTTGAATCAAGTTGCTTTTTGTTGTTGAGTTGTAGTGTGCTTTCTATTGTTGTTGTTTTGAAACCGAATATCACGCTGTCACCGAGCCTGGAGTACAGGGGCATGATCTCAGCTCACTGCAACCTCTGCCTCCCAGGTTCAATCAATTTTTCTGCCTTAGCCTCCCAACTAGTAGCTGGGACTACAGACGCACCCACCATGCCCAACTAATTTTTGTATTTTTTAGTAGAGACAAGGTTTCACAATATTGGTCAGGCTGGTCTTAAACTCCTGACCTCAGGCGATCCACCCACCTTGGCCTCCCAAAGTGCTGGGATTACAGGTGTAAGCCACTGTGCCTGGCTTATAGTGTGCTTTTTAAATGAAATTTGAAATGTCTTAAAATTATAAAGCAAAATACCTCATTAACCTTATTATATAAAATACATCTTTTTCTAATTTCTTCTGAGCATTGTACTTTGGTGAAGAAAAATCTAATTGTGGTATTAAACTACCACCTTCAGTCCATAGGTTGAAGGTAAAGAAAGCTATTGCACTAAAACCCATTTCAGTATGAATGGAATTGATTTCATTGATGTAAACCTTACACTAGAGTATGAGCAGCAATACCGTCTATATTTTACTTATTACTTGTTTAAAAATTATAAAACAGTTTTGTCTATAAAGTACCTTGGTATTGAATGACGAAGTACATATTGTAAAAAAAGTTGTTTATAGTTTACCTTTTTATCATGTTTTCCCAAATCAAGTGATACCAGAGTGTGTTAGATCTCAGCTTCTCCTTGAGGAAGTCTGATTTTCAGAAGTTTACATCTTTTTACTGTAGTTCAAAGATTTCTATGAAATGATACATTAGTAATAAGTAAGAATAGTCAACATAAAGGATCATATGTTGAGGTTCCAGCTTGTAATTAGCATGTTGGTTTTTCTTTTCTTTTCTTTTTTTTAGACAAAGTTTTGCTCTTGTTGCTCAGGAGCAATCTCGGCTCACTGCAACATTAGTCTCCTGGGTTCAAGCGATTCTCCTGCCTCAGTCTACCGAGTAGCCGGGATTACAGGCATATGTCACCACGCCCGGCTAATTTTGTACTTTTAGTAGAGAAGGGGTTTCTCCATGTTGATCAGGCTGGTCTCAAACTCGCGACCTCAGGTGCTCCACCTGCCTCGGCCTCCCAAAATTCTGGAGTTACAGGCACGAGCCACCTTGCCTAGCCAGCATGTTGGTTTTTCAGAAGACGGGAAAGCAGTCCAAGAAGTAATATAGGCCAGGATTTCTCAGCTTTGGCACTATTCACATTTGAGACCAGAGAACTCTTTGTTGGGACTGTCCTGTGCACTGTAGGGTACTTAGCAGCATCTCTGGCTTGTACCTACTAGATGCCAGTAACCCTACCCCACCCCACCCCACTCCTACTATGACAACAAAATGTCGTAGAACCCTGCTAAAACTAGTAGGGACCTTGAATGATCATGAGGTCTGCTAACCACTAGGGAAATTCAAGTTAAGAGAGACAAAATGAAGTGTCTTGGTAGGTCGCACAGTTGATTATTTCCTTCTTATTTTGACTTCTTTTTTAAGCCTTAAAAAAAATTTTTTTTTAAAGACAGGGTCTTGCTCTGTCACCCAGGCTAGAGGGCAGTGGTGTGATCTTGGCTCACTGCAACTCCCGATCCCCAGGTTCAAATGATCCTCGCACCTCAGCCTTTAAAAAAAAGGCTTAAATTTTAACTTCTTATTTTTTAACTCCTTTTATTTTGGAGTTTAAAAAAAAAATAGGCGCTTGAGTCAGGTGTGGGTGGTGTATGCATGTAGTTCCAGCTTATAGGGTGACTGAGACAGGAGGATGTTTGAGCCCAGAAGTTTGAGACTAGCCTGGGCAACTTGGCAAAACCCCGTCTGTACTAAAAATGCAAAAAAAAAAGCTGAGTGTTGTGGTGCGTACCTGTGGTCTGTGGTCCCAGCTACACAGGAGGCTGAGGTGGGAGGATCATTTGAACCTGGGGATCGGAAGTTGCAGTGAGCCGAGATAATGCCACTGTCCTCCAGCCTGGGTGACAGAGCAAGACCCTGTGTTTAGGAAAAAAAAAAAAAAGGCTTAAATTCAGGTTCCATCAGAAGTGGTAGAGTTGAAAATGGTAGTGGTGTCACATCAGACTATATACTGAATTATTTGTTTCTAAAACTTTCCAGGCTTAAGACTTTACATTTTAAAATTATGGATTTGTTTATTGTGGATAATACCTATTGAACATTTGCCATATTGAAATTAAAACTTTTTTTTTTTTTTTGAGACAGAGTCTCACTCGGTTACCCAGGCTGGAGCACAGTGGCGCAATCGTGGCTCACTGCAACCTCCGCCTCCTGGGTTCAAGCGATTCTCCTCCCTCAGCCTTCGGAGTAGCTGGAACTACAGGTGCTCACTACCACGCCTGGCTAATTTTTTTTTGGTATTTTTAGTAGAGATGGGGTTTCATCATATTAGTCAGGCTGGTTTTGAACTCCTGACCTCATGATCTGCCTGCTTCAGCCTCCCAAAGTGGGGCGATTACAGGCATGAGCATGATCTCAGCTCACTGCAACCTCTGCCTCCCAGTTTCAAATGATTCTTATGCCTTAGCATTTTTCCAGGTAGCTGGGACTACAGGCATGTGCCACCACGGCCGGCTAATTTTTGTATTTTTTTTT
>NW_016107330.1:6612845-6617510 GCF_001604975.1 Cebus imitator
GGATTTTGCCATGTTGGCCAGGCTGATCCCAAATCCTTAGGGCAAGTGATCCACCTGCCTCAGCCTCCCAAAGTGCTGAGATTACAGGCGTGAGCCACTGTGCCTGGCCTGGAAATCTTTTAAACGTCTGATTTAATAACGTAGTTAGATTTTCATAACCAATTCTGTATTCAAACTATGATTATAAGGTTTTTTGGGTGAAGTATATGAAGAAAATCTGGCCTCACACAGATACACAGTTGAAATAGGGAAGATCTCACAGATCTCCTAAAAGGGTTTTGGGAGACCTCTCAGGTCCTCTTACACTTAGATAACTGCTGCACTAGAAAGATACAATTTGGACTTGGGAAAAAAAAAAAAAAAAAGAGAGATGTGGAAGTATTATTGTCTGGTGTGGTGATGCATTGTGTTTAAGAGATTATGGGCCAGGAATGGTGGCTCAGATGCATTGCGTTTAAGAGATTATGGGCCAGGAATGGTGGCTCACGCCTATAATCTCTGTACTTTTAGAGGCAAAGGTGGGAAGGTAGCTTGAGCCCAGGAATTGGAGATTAGCCTGGGCAACAAAGACCCCATCTTTACAAAAATCAAATAAATAAAGTAAAATAAGATAGATGATTATTTTAATAGAAATTAGATAAAGACCAGTGGGCACCCAAACCTGACTGAAAATCTAATCTTTTGACCCAAACGTATATATTGATTATATGGAGAGAAAAATTATTAGCTATCTGATGGATAGGAAGATACCTGGTTATGATAAATGGGTCCTTTAACTGTTTGAATTGCAATGTTTTCTAAGTGCCTTAATTGTTCCTTTCTAAAAATACTGGTTTATGCCAGAGTTTTGTTTCTCAACTTACTTTGGTTAAATGCCTTTTAATCTTCTACCTTAGAAAAAAACAGCATAGATCCATATTTGCCATAAGTAAATATTTACAAATAATACAAGGATACATTAATCATTCATTGGATGTCACTCTTGTATGTTAACAAATATAGCCCTCAGTCATCTTATAAATAGCATACCCAGTGCCTTGACATTTTCAGTGGTAAGAGTCAAATGCTCATGTAGTTCTGTGTATAAAATGGCTGCAGGAATAGGATTAGGTGATGATCTGATATCATTATTTTGTTTATGAGAATCCTAGAATCCTATATTCTGTTTATCAATAATTAATATATAACCAGTTACCTACTCTTAGATATCTTTGTAAGGAAATACTGGTCAGGTCTGCTTCTTTGTTTTTTCTCTTTTCTTTTTTTTCTTCAGTAATCTTAATTACAAATTATAAGAAATAATTTGTCCTTAACTGTCAAATGTTGTTAGGAAGAGTGTAACTAGATTTCTTTTAAATTGTGTTTCTGTTTTTTTAAATTATACTTTAAGTTCTGGGGTACATGTGCAAATTGTGCAGGATTATAACATAGGTATACACATGCCATGGTGGTTTGCTGCATCCATCCCCCCCGTCATCTACATTAGGTATTTCTCTTAATGTTATCCCTAAATTGTGTTTCTTTTTAAATTTTTTTTTCTCTTTGTGAGACAGAGTCTCACACTGCCCAGGCTGGAGTGTAGTGGCACGATCACACCTCACTACACCCTTGACCACCGGGGCTTAGGTAATCCTCCCACCTCAGCCTCCTAGGTAGCTGGAACCACAGATGCCTGCCACTTTGCCTAATTTTTTGTAGAGATGGGTTTTTGTCCTGTTGCCCAGGCTGGTCTCAAATTCCTGGGCTCAAGTGATTTGCCTGCCTTGACCTCCCAAAGTGTTGTGGCTGGCCCCAAATTGTTGGTTTTTTTTGAAGAGACTGGGATCTTGCTATGTCATGTGCATGCTGGTCTCAAACTCCTATGCACAAGGGATCCTCCTGCCTTAGCCTCCAGAGTAGCTGGGACTATGGGCACATGCTACTGTGCCCAGCTTCCAATTCTTTATTTAGAGTGATACTTTTAATTGATATTGAACATGTAAGATTGATTGTTGTGCTTGGGTAAATTCCACTTTCTTTCTTTTTTAAAAAAAAATTTTTTTTTAAGACTAGTCAAGTACAGTAGTGAGAAGCGGGGAAAGAGTAGAACAAGGAGTTCGATCTGTAACTGACTAACTGAACAATCGAGATAACTCACTACCTTCGGACCAGCCAATTCCACTTTCTTAAAACAATTAGTCAATATACCATTGTTACTACTTTTTGTTTTTTTTGAGACAGAGTCTCACTCTATTGCCCAGGCTGGAGTGCACTTGTGCGATCTCGGCTTACTGCAACCTCTGCCTCCCAGGTTCAAGCAGTTCACTGCCTCAGGCTCCCAAGTAGCTGGGATTACAGGTGCCCACCACCATGCCCAGCTAATTTTTTTGTATTTTTAATAGAGATGGAGTTTTACCATCTTGGCCAGACTGGTCTTGAACTCCTGACCTCATGATCCACCTGCCTCAGCCTCCCAAAGTGCTGGAATTACAGGCATGAGCCACTGCTCCCAGCCTATTACTACTTCTTTAAGACAACTCAAATTAGCTTCTGATGAACCATTTTTGGCTTTTCAGAAACAGCTAAATACTCTATCTTGCACTTTGATGAACTGTTGTGATTCTTTAGCTCTAACAAAATTGTGAACATAAAAAATTTTTTAAAATTAAAATGGACAAGATTCCAGGCATTTGGGCCTTCTGTCAATTTAGTAGGACTGAAGGGTATTTGGGGGCCTACATTCATGCCCTCATTTTGATTCAGTATCTTGAAATCCCTGGTACGTTGCAGTTTAGGTTATATCAAAATGTGAACTCAAGGCCGGGTGCAGTGGCTCACACCTGTAATCCTAGCACTTTGGGAGGTTGAGGTGAGTGGTTCACTTGAGGTCAGGAGTTCGAGACCAGCCTGACCAACATGGTTAAACCCTGTCTCTCCTAAAAATGCAAAATTAGCCAGGTATGGTTGCACACTCCTGTAGTCCCAGTTATTTGGGAGGCTGAGGCAGGAGAATCACTTGAACCTGGGAGACATTGGTTCCAGTGAGCCGAGATTGTGCCATTGCACTCCAGCCTGGGCAATAAGAGCGAAACTCCATTTTAAAAAGAAAAAAAAAGTGAACTCAAAACTTGTACCATTTTGTTGTTTCATAATTCATTTTAAAATCAATTTTCTTTTCTAGTTGCCACTTCACATTAGCAGATGATTCTGAAAGTTAAATTCTATATCTTGTTTCAGAATTTGTGTGGTAGCAGGGCATTCACCAAAAGAGAGTGTGATAATCCCCCCCCCTCCTTTTTTTATTTGGGGTCTCAAACTCCTGACCTCGGTGACCTCAGGTGATTCACCCTCCTTGGCCTCCCAAAGTGCTGGGATTACAGGCATGAGCCACTGTGCCTGGCCTGTGTTAGGGTTTATAATAAATCTGATTTCTACCATTATTTTTGTGCTTTATTTTATTTTTATTTTTATTTATTTGTTTTTTTCTGTGAGTAAAAGATTTTTAGTGATTTTCATTTTTTGGGGGTGGTGTGGGGAAATTCAGTTTATTTAATGTGTTTCTTAGTAATGGAATCGTGGGGAAGAACAAAGTGGGCTCTGGGACTCACATTGCTCTGGGGAAGCTCAGACTTCCCAGAATCCCTTGTCCCTCCTCACTTTGGGTACTTAGGGGTGGGGCTGGGCAGTGAAAGGGACAAGGCAGGGCATGATTGATTAAAGCTAACAAGCAGACAGAAGGCACTGGCAGGTCATATCTCAGGCCAGGGAGAGGGAAGGCTTGGGCCAGGCCCCAGGTAACACTAGGAGCTCCTTGGCATCCAGGCTTGACCTCTAGTCCTTTCCCTTCCCTTTTTTGGTTTTGGCCTTGGCTTTGGTCTTGGGGGTGCAGGGCTTGGTCATGCGGATGGTCTCCTGGCACTGGGCATTGTAGTGCACCTTCTTCAGGGTGCCCTGGTGGACTTTGGTGCCGGTGCCCCCATCACACGCACCCCAGTTCTCAAACTTGTACTTGCAGTCGGCTCCAAACTCCTTCTTCCAGTTTGGAGGGGGGGTCCTACACCGGATGCGCTGGGTCTGGGCACCGCAGCTGCCGTCACGGAAACCCATGCTACAATCCTTGCTGCTGGGGGTGCAGGGCCCCTGTTTTGTGCTTTATTTTAAAGACATCATCACCATTAATTATTAACCCTTGTCTCTCTTTTTTGGCGAGAGGGACGCGGGGGCAGAGTTTTGCCTTTGTTGCCCAGGTTGGAGTGCAATAGCACAACCTCAGCTCACTGCAATCTCTGCCTCTTGGGTTCAGGTGATTCTCTTGCTTCAGCATCTGGAGTAGCTGGTATTATAGGCACGTGCCACCATGCCTTGCTAGTTTTTGTATTTCTTGTATAGAGGAGGTTTCACCATGTTGGCCAGGGTAGTCTTGAACCACTGGCCTCAAGTGATTCACCTGCCTTGGCCTCCCAAAGTACTGGGATTACAGGCATGAGCCACCACATCCAGAATGCTTTCATCTTTTTTTTTGAGACGAGGTCTTGCTCTGTTGCCCAGGCTGGAGTGCAGTTGTGTGACCATGGCTCACTGCAGTCTCAAACTTACAGGCTTATATGATCCTCTGCCTCAGCCTCCCAAGTAGCTCGGATTACAGGTATGTGCCACCATGCTCAGCTAATTTTTTTTTTTTTTTTT
>NW_016107330.1:6618045-6619510 GCF_001604975.1 Cebus imitator
CAGCTAATTTTTAAATTTTTCTTTTGTAGGGATAGGGTCTTGCTATGTTGACTAGGCTGGTTTTGAACTCCTGGCCTCAAGCGGTCCTCCTGCCTTGGCTTCCCAAAGTGGTAGGATTATAGGAACTAAGCCACTGCACCCAGTCAAGTTTTCATCTATTGCTTTAACATGTGAGAGCTAAAAATGATGTGTAAATTATTAGTTTTCTGGAAACATCTTTAGTTTTCTATAAGAAAACATAGTATTTGTTTAAAAAAAAAATAAGGTAGTGGCTGGTTGTGTTGGCTCACACCTATAATCTCAGCATTTTGGGAGGCCAAAGTGGGCAGATCGACCAACCTGGCAACATGGTGAAACCCCATCTCCACTAAAAATACAGAAATTAGCTGGGCATGGTGGCACGTGCCTGTAATCCCAGCTACTTGGGAGGCTGAGGCATGAGAATCTCTTCAACCTGAGAGGTGGATATTGCAGTGAGCCAGATTGCACCACTGCACTCCAATGTGGACGACAGAGCAACTCTGTCTGAAAAGAAAACAAAAGGGCGGTAGCAAATTCTTTTCAACCTAGACTTGGACTCATTTGTCTGGATGGATCAGCAATTGTCCTGAATATGATAGCTGTAGTTCTAGTACAAAGACAGAAACTACCATGGGTCTTTTCTTATAGCTAGTGTGCTTAAGATGGATTCACCACTCAGAATGATTTGCCTGAAAGGTGAGGAGGTCTTTATAACATGGAGGAGAATATGAAGCAAAATTTCAGAAAGATAGCAAAATCTGTAAATAGCTTTTTATTAACCTATTTGAGAATGCCATAAAAGCAAGCCACAAAAGTCTGGCATGGGCATTACTGAAAAGAGAATTTTATGTTTCTCACATAGTTCTTCGGCATAATAAAGTTTTTCCTATGAATCTACGTAGAGAACTAAGGCATAATAAACTTTAATTTTTTTTTCTTAATTTGACTGTGTAAGTAGTATTTCCTTCTTGTCCTTCAGTTGACTCTCTTTCTGTTTGACGGTTTTATTAAATTGAGGTAGTTTCATTAACTCTCACTTTTCAATGTTATCCACAGTGAAAAAAGCCTAAACTAACATGACTCTAGTAATTTTCACAATATTTATTCATCAGTCCTTAAGTAATTTAAAAATTGCACCTGCATGGAAAATTATTTTGGATATTGTTTTTCTAAAAATTACTCATGAGGTAGTAGTGTTACTGCTATTAATAGTAACTGAGCAGTGCTGCTTCATTTATTTATTTACTTGTTTGTTTTAAAGACAAGGCCTGATTCTGTTACTCAGGCTGGTCTCAGACTCTAGGCTTTAAGTGATCCTCCTGTTTCTGCCTCCCAAAGTGCTGGAATTACAGATGTGAGCCACCATACCCAGCTCTGTTTTACTTATTAGATATCTGTCATATTTCAAACTTTCTAAACTTGTGTGTTGTTTTATTTCTTTTTT
>NW_016107330.1:6622375-6631605 GCF_001604975.1 Cebus imitator
GTTGACCAGGATGGTCTCGATCTCTTGACCTCGTGATCCACCCGCCTCGGCCTCCCAAAGTGCTGGGATTACAGGCTTGAGCCACCGCGCCCGGCCACACTTTTATTTAATTATAAACATATATGTAAAGTTTTATGAAACATATGCCAAAGTAGAAGGAATAGCAAAATGACTTTCCCTTATACAATATCCAACATTGAGAAATCATTTTGTCATTTTTGCTTTACCTGTTTCCTGTCTTCCTGCTCTGCTACAGTTTTTTTCTTTCCACCTTTAAAGTGAATCCTTGATGTTTTATTTCATACCTACTTACAGATGTATATTTATGTATATATCTATAATATATGAGGACATTTTTCTGCATAGCATCATTATTACCTAACAAATAACCAATACTATAATCTAACAGTTTGTTTTCAGAATTGTACAATAATCTCCAATATGTCTTTTTGGGGCTTTTTTGTTTGAAAAAGTAATGTTTTAATGACATAAAACTTGGGTCAAAAACCAAGCTAGATGCTTTTGTGGTTCATAAACATGATGATTGGGTTTTTACGCCGTGTGAGATGTGCCTCCCTCAGGCCTTGTTATGACAATTGGCATATTACCTATCTGACATGAACAAAACAATAAGAAAACTGGGCTAAAGATTTGGTAGGTTGCTTATTGAGTTGTAATTAAATTAGAAGAACTGATGACTTGGTTTTGTTTGGGAATTTAGATACAAGCCTTAAAGATGGCCTTTTCCATGAATTTAAGAAATTTGGAAAAGTAACTTCAGTGCAGATACATGGAGCTTCAGAAGAAAGGTATGGTCTGGTATTCTTTCGACAGCAAGAGGACCAAGAAAAAGCATTGACTGCATCAAAAGGAAAACTTTTCTTTGGCATGCAGATTGAAGTAACAGCATGGATAGGGCCAGGTAAGACTCATGCAAGCCAAGTTTGAGTTACACATCATACACACTGTGTTGCATAAGAGGGCAGCATATGATCCTGAATGTGGGCACTATTTTGGCTTTATTGACATTTCCATTGTCTTCTATTTAAAAAGATGATTCTATTTATTGTTCAACTTAATAAAAAGCACTGTTTTGCTGGGCACGGTGGCACATGCCTGTAATAGCAACACTGTGGGAGGCCAAGGCGGACGGATCACCTGAGGCCGGGAGTTCGACACCAATCTGACCAACATGGAGAAACCCCCATGTCTACTAAAAATACAAAATTAGCCAGGCGTGGTCACGCATGCCTGTAGTCCCAGCTACTCAGGAGGCTGAGGCAGGAGAATTGCTTGAACCTGGGAGATGGAGGTTGTAGTGAGCTGAGATCCCAACATTGCACTCTAGCCTGGGCAACAAGAGCAAAACTGCGTCTCAGAACAAACAAACAAACAAAAACAAAAGACATTGTTTTGGTTAGGAAGGATAGATTTATCTGTAGCTATAATGGAGAATTGCTGACTGTTAAGAGTCTGAAAGGTAGAACTATAGACCGTTACTGAGTCCAGCCTTCCCAAAGGATTGAATTTATCAAAATTAGGAGGTAGTTCCTAGGAGTGTGACAACAGAATTATCTTGAATTAGAAAGAAAACTACTTCCAGCCGGGCAGGGTGGCTCATGCCTATAATCTCAGCACTTTGGGAGGCTGAGATGGGCAGATCACCTGAGGTCAGGAGTTCAAGACCAGCTGGCCAACATGGTGAAACCCTGTCTCTACTGAAAATACAAAAATTAGCTGGGTGTGGTGGCACACGCCTGTAATCCCAGCTACTTGGGAGGCTGAGGCAGGAGAATCATACGAACCCAGGAGGTAGAGATTGTAGTGAGCTGAGATTGTGCCATTGCACTCCAGCCTAGATGACAGAGTGAGACTCTTATCTTTAAAAAAAAAAAAAAGAAAGCAAACTACCTCTTAATATTGATTTGAAGGACTTGTTAGACTAGTTTTATTTCTATTATGCCCAATACGAATTGAGTCTGTTATTCCAGCTTGCGTGACCTTTAAGACAGAGTAACAGAAATAAGTCTTACAGGTGCGACCCACTGAGAATTTCCGGGGAACGTTTTATTATCTTGAACCTACCTGTGGAACCTGTTGTAACACAGGAAATCTCACACATGGCTTATATCAGTATTTCTCCTATTTTAGGACCACCTGCAGTACTTGTTTAAAAATTCAGACTCTTTGACCCTACCCCAGCTTACTGATTCAGAATTTATACACTTAAGTTTGGGAATCCCTGATTTAAGAGAACTTGTGAGTAAATTTGTAAGGGAATCAATAGAAACATTAAAATTTTATTGTCACCTTATAAAGCTGGGACAATTGAACTTTTAGACTTTAAGTGGAATTTATTGGGTAAACATGGCTTATTATAGGGTAATATGAATATTCTTGGAATATTCGTTTATTAGACAATTAGAAAGAAAAAAATTTAGTTCCCCTGATGAGGATGTACAAATGTGTTATTTGTATAGTAAAACTGGCATAGAATTGTTAGAGTGACCACTGCAAAATAGTCACTCTATGATGTTATGATGAAACATAGCAGTTCAAAGGAATATTATCTTTTCTTTTTTGTTGTTTAAAAAACTGAGAAAACTTGGGAACCAGGAATATTATCTTTTCAAAGGATAATAGATTATGCCTTCACAGTCCTTCTTCTGTCAGGTTTGAGATGGACTGCCCTAAATTTTACTAAGCTAAGAGCAACTCCAGGAGTTCTTTAACACATTTGGAACAGATCAGAACTGCTTGAGAAACATTTAGAATGTCATATAATCTATATACATTTCTAGAGCCAATCATAATTATTAAGTAAGGAAGATCTCATCCGGGGCATTCATTAGGTAACTTTTATTTCTAGATGGTAGGACTAGTTGAGATTTTTACTGTAAAAAGCTTTTAACCTAGTTATTTAGCACCTAGGAAATAGGCTTTACCTACTTGCCAGTGAAGATTTTGAGAAGTTTGGTTCAAACATAGGAAAGCTAAAGGTACTTTTCCCAGATTGGACAACATTAAATACTAGTTAAATGGGATATGTGAAAGCAGTGGAGACTTGGTTGGAATTTTGCTGTCAGATCGTTAAATTATGAAATATTGAAATGTATTGAGCTGATTGCTTAGGTCAAGGATTATTTTCAAATATTCAAATCCAAGACCGGGCGCAGTGCCTCACGCCTATAATCCCAGCACTTTGGGAGGCCGAGGTGGGTGGATCATGAGGTCAAGAGATCGAGACCATCCTGGTCAACATGGTGAAACCCCATCTCTACTAAAAATACAAAAATTAGCTGGGGATGGTGGCGCACGCCTGTAGTCCCAGCTACTCGGAAGGCTGAGGCAGAAGAATTGCTTGAACCCAGGAGGCGGAGGTTGAGGTGAGCCGAGATTGCACCATTGCACTCCAGCAACTTTGCATATAGACCAGACCCTTTGGTGGCATCTACAATTTCTTTTCCCACATGAAATTACAAGTTCAAGAAGTTTTTTTCAAAGATGTGTAGGCATTAAGTGAACTACATGTGGAAAACTTACTTTTTTTTTTTTTTTTTTTTTTGGGTAACTGAATTTCTGATTTTGAAAATCTGCTGGCTATAGTGGCTCACACCTTGATTAATCGATTGATTGATTGATTGATTGATTGGAAACAGAGTCTCACTCTGTCACCCAGCCTGGAGTGCAGTGGCGTAATCATGGCTTACCAAAACCTTGACCTCCTGGGCTCAAGTGATCCTCCTGCCTTGGCTTCCCAAAGTGGCAGGATTATTGGCATGAGCCACTGTGCCTGGCCAAGCTCATGCCTGCAAACACTTTGGGAAGCCAAGGCAGGAGGATCCCTTGAGCCCAGGGGTTTGCGATGAGCCTGGGCAACAAAGTGAGACCCCATCTCTACAAAAAATAAAAAATCAGCCAGGCCTTGTAGTCCCAGTTACTTGGGAGGCTGAGGTGGGAGGATTGCTTAAGCCCAGGAGTTTGAGGCTGCAGTGAGCTATGATCCCACCACCTCACTCTAGGCTGGGCAACAGAGCAAGACCCTGCCTCCAGTGTAGGGGATGGAGGAGGAGAAAGAAAATGTACCAGGCCATTTGGTGGAAATGAAGCCATTAGAGATTTTAATAGTTGCAAATAATACTTTCCCTTTGTGATTCTCCCTTTCAGAGCACAAACCTCAAGATTCTATTTGGATTTTTTGAAATATTCTTAAATGTCTGCCTACATTTAAATTAAGACCAAGCTGAGCTTAAAATGATACACACTCCTTTGAGATATGCAGAATATATGGAGATAGCTATTATGGGCCCTGGGCAGTTTCTGGGTCCACCTGAGTTTGTGAAAGTACATAGTCTGATGAAAGTGACAAGATTAGTTGAGTTACCATTAGAGCCTGGAATCAGAAGTGAGATGCATTCTGACCTAACTCTAGGTCCCTGAAGTTGAGTTTTTAAAAATAGCAGTGTCTGCCAGGCACAGTGGCTCACGCCTGTAATCCCAGCACTTTGGAAGGCTGAGACAGGTAGATCACCAGGTCAGGCATTCGAGACCAGCCTGGCCAACATAGTGAAACCCTGTCTCTACTAAAAATACAAAAAATTAGCTGGGCGTGGTAGTGAACACCTGTAATCCCAGCTACTTGGGAGGCTGAAGCAGGAGAGTCGCTTGAACCTGGGAGGCGGAGGTTATAGGGAACTGAGATCCTACCACTGCATTCCAGGCTTGGCGACAGTGCGAGAGACTGTCTCAAAAACAAAAAACTAAAAACCAGTGTCATTGACATTATCAGTAATGTTCAGTGGCTGGCCCTAAATGCTTTGTTTCAGTAAAGTTGATTAAATATTAATTTTTTGGGTGCCTTTGTTGTACATTAAGAGAAAAAAACGCACAGTACTTTCCTGTAATTGTTATCAACAAAACCTTTAGGGTTCCTTCCCTAGACCAAGTTAATAAACGGAGCTTCAGAGAAAGGATATGACTGAATTAGAGATTAAGCCAGGGCTTTTGATCATAAAAAACAGAGGCCGGGTGCATGGCTCACACCTGTAATCCCAGCACTTTGGGATTGAATGAAGCACTTAGGGTCTCATGCTGTTCGAGAACCAGCCTATCCCAAATGGCGAAACCCTTCTCTACTAAAAATACAAAAAATTTGCTGGATGTGGTGGCGGGCGTCTATAATCCCAGCTATCCTGGAGGCTGAGGCAGGAGAATCACTTGAACCCAGGAGGCAGAGGTTGCAGTGAGCCAAGATCACGGCACTGCACTCCAGCCTGGGCAACAAGAGTGACTGTCTCAAAAAAAAAAAGAAAAAAATCATAGGAATCATTTAACCTCTTTCTATTTGTCATTGGGTACCATGAAATATCAAAAGATATTTTTAAAATATTGCTTTAATTAGTTTTCATAACTTTTATATCTAAAATTTCCGCATTTAGACAGTTGATTTTTTAGTATGAGAGGGGCGAAATGCTAAATATCTTACAAAATGCTGAAAAGTAAATGAAATTAAACAATGAAGCTGGAACTATTTTCAGCTGAGTTTTTATGTCTATTTCAGAGTGTAGTTTTATACTCCAAATTGAGAGCCTGCTACATAATTTTGGAAACTAAGATTAGGCTCAATTAATTAATTACCACTTTTGCAAAATAAATCAAGCCAGGTGCAGTGTAATCCCAGCACTTTGGGGAACTGAGGCAGGAGGATTGTTTGAGCCTAGAGATCAGCCTGGGCAACAAAGTGAGGCCTTATTTCTGCAGGGTAGCAGGGGAAACTAGCTAGGCATGGTGGCATTCGCTAGTGGTCTCAGCTACTTAGAAGGCTGAGGTGGGAGGGTTGCTTAAGCCTGGGAGGTTCCAGTGAGAATCAAGGTTCCAGTGAGCCATGATTGTGCCAGTACACTCCAATCTGGGTGGCAGACCTACACTCTGTCCCAGAAACAACAACAAATCACCTTAGCAAAGATACGTATTTATTTTATTTTTGGAGGCAGGTTCTCACTTCCATTACCCAGGCTGGAGTGCAGTGGCATGATCACAGCTCACTGCAGCCTCAACTTCCTGTGCTCATGCTGTTCTCCCACCTCAGCCTCCTGAGTAGCTGGGAATACAGGCGTGCGCCACCATATCTGGCCTATCTTTTGTAGTCTTTGGTAGAGATGGGGTTTCTACATGTTGCCTAGGTTAGTCTCAAACTTCTGGGCTCAGGTGATCCTCCTACCTTGGCCTCTTAAAGTGCTAGAATTACAGGCATGAGCCACCACTCCCAGCTAATTTAGCAGATTTAAATCAATTTATTTTTTAATCGTAAACGTTAAACAAAGTGTTACTTTAGCCTTAATTTTTTTTGAAATGTTTCTTTAGCCTTTGTATTCCTTTTTTGCTTTCGAGTTCAATAAGGGGTGACTATTTCTGAAGGTGTTTATAATATTTTAGTTTATGTGAGTATTCAAACCCATTATTTCAGAAATTTTGTTTTTTAAATGTAGATTTTCCCATGATATACAAATATGCATTAAAATACTCTCTTTCCTTTTTACTCTGCCCCCGTTCCACTTACAGAAACAGAAAGTGAAAATGAATTTCGCCCCTTGGATGAAAGGATAGATGAATTTCACCCCAAAGCAACAAGAACTCTCTTTATTGGCAACCTTGAAAAAACCACTACTTACCATGACCTTCGCAACATCTTCCAGCGCTTTGGAGAAATTGTGGTATGTTGCTTTTACTATGAAAACAATTTTAGATCTTTGTCATGACACATGAAGCATAGTACAGATTATATTTGGAAAGGTGCTATTTAGTGGTGTAATGAATATTGCTGTGCTTTAGCTCTTGCTAAAAGATAATGCAGAGAAACCCATTGGGTATGGTTCTATATATATGTGAAAATCTAATATATGTCTTTTGTTTACACACATATATTTTCTTTTTTTTTTGAGAAAGAGTATCACTCTGTTGCCTAGCCTGGAGTGCAGTGGCATGATCACGACTCACTAAAGCCTCAACCTCCTGGGCTCAAGCAATCCTCCCATCTCTCAGTCTCCTGAGTGAGTTGGGACTATAGACGTGTGTCACCATGCCCAGCTAATTTTTGTGTTTTTTGTAGAGATGGTGTTTCACCATGTTGCCCAGGCTGCTTCTTACTCATTTTTATCTTTCTTTGTTCTTTGAGTTCTATTTTAATCTCTAGTCCTGTGGGTTGAAAGGAAAATCTGGAAGAGAGAAATGTTTGTAAAAAAGCAGCAGCAGGCTGAGCTCATGCTCATGCCTATGATCCCAGCACTTTGGGAGGCTGAGGTGAGTAGATCACTTTGAGCTCAGAAGTTTGAGACTAGCCTAGGCAACATAGTGAAACCCTGTCTCTTAAANGCCCAAGCTGGGCAGATCACTTGAGGTCAGGAGTTCCAGACTGGCCAACATGGTGAAACCTGTCTCTACTAAAAATAGGAAAATTAGCTGGGCTTTGGTGCTTACTCCGGTAGTCCCAGCTACTCAGGAGGCTGAGGGTGGAGAATCAGGTGAGCCCAGGAAGCAGAGGCTGCAGTGAGCCGAGATCACACAACTGCACTCCAGCCTGGGTGACAGAGTGAGACCCTGTCTCAAAAAATAAAGAGTAAATTAGTGCACGATTGTTTTGTGATCACAGTGCACATCAGAAATATTTTGGGGATTACCAGAACATGGATGTCGTGTGCTAGCAGTTCAATTCTGTTAGGAAGTTTTAATTTGAATCACTTTTTATATTATGCAAGTAATTGTTAGATTAAGAGGTACAAGAAGTTTTCTGTTCCTTTATGACTCAAAATTTGAGTAAGTTTAAAATGAAAATATTTTGGTCACAGCTTTATAGTTTGGGGATATACTATTATTATTGTTTTAGACAGAGTTTTACTCTTGTCGCGTAGGCTGGAGTGCAGTGGCTCGATCTTGGCTCACTGCAACCTCCCCCTCCTGGGTTCAAGCAATTCTCCTGCCTCAACCTCCCGAGTAGCGGGGACTACAGATACCCACAACCACACTCGGCTAATTTTTGTACTTTCAGTAGAGACGGGGTTTCACCATATTGGCCAAGGTGGTCTCAAACACCTGAGCTTGTGATCCACCCGCCTTGGCCTCCCAAAGTGCTGGGATTACAGGCGTGACTCACTGCGCCTGGCGAAATTCTTTATATTCCAAAATCACTTTGTACCCTGAAAGATACCAGTCTTTCTCATCTCCTCAAAATCTTACATAGGTAACTTCTGTAGAAATCTGCACATGCCTTCTTTCCTGGTTTAGCCACAGCAAACTCAGAGAACTGCAACCTCCAATTAATGCTCCAACAATATGATATTACAGATGCTTGGCCAGAAGGGCACACATCTGAGGTTTTGTCAAAGCACTGGAAGCCCTGGTGGTTAGTTATTGTCTTTGATAGGTATGTCAACCTCACCCCCAACATCCTGCCTAACTGATAGAGAAATGGATAACCTCATTTTCAATTATTTTGATTTGTCAGATTCTTTTAGTTTTGAGGGAGTACCATACTCTAATTGCAGTCCTACTGCCTGCCTAGATGGGTGATGTGGAATTCAGTTATGTATCTGGGCTCCAGCTTCTTTTGTCTTTAGACAGTTATCTGTTATTTGTTTGTGATGGAGTTTCGCTCTTGTTCCCCAGGCTGGAGTGCAATGGCCTGATCTCGGCTCACTGCAACTTCTGCCTCTCCATTTCAAGCGATTATCCTGCCTCAGCCTCCCAAATAGCTGGTTTTACAGGCATGTGCCACCATGTCCAGCTAATTTTGTATTTTTAATAGAGATGTGGTTTCACAATGTTGGTCAGGCTGGTCTTGAATTCCTGACCTCAGGTGATCCACCCACCTCAATCTCCCAGAGTGCTGGGATTACAGCCGTGAACTACCACACCTAGCCAGTTATCTGTTATTTAATTTGGTGTTGGTATTCATAGGTCTGTGAATTGATAAAACTTTCAGACCTACTTTTATATGAAGATAGCTAGTACTTCAGACTTCGGAGCAGTGTAAAAAGCTGTAGCTGGGCAAATGGATACATTCTTATCAGCAGGTTTACTAAAAATGTAATGATTATTGTGTTTTAAGAGTTGTGGTTCTCAGGCCGGGCGCGGTGGCTTACGCCTATAATCCCAGCACTTTGGGAGGCCGAGGTGGGTGGATCATGAGGTCAAGAGATCGAGACCATCCTGGTCAACATGGTGAAACCCCATCT
>NW_016107330.1:6632210-6670946 GCF_001604975.1 Cebus imitator
TTTTAAGATGGAGTTTTGCTCTTGTTGCCCAAGCTGGAGTGCAATGGCGTGATCTTGGCTCACTGCAACCTCTGCCTCCCAGGTTCAAGTGTTTTCTCCTGCCTCAGCCTTCCGAGTAGCTGGGATTATGGGTGCATGTTATCACGCCTGGTTAATTTTTTGTATTTTTAGTAGAAACGGGGTTTCACCATGTTAGCCAGGCTGGTCTTGAACTCCTGACCTCAGGTTATCCACCCACCTCTGCCTCCCAAAGTACTAGGATTACAGGCGTGAGCCACCGTGCCTGGCTGAGTGTCACTATTTTAAATAACCCACAAACTCTGGGAAAACAGCCTGTTGCTTATTGATAACAGATGTTCCAGTAGCCAGAAGAACCTTTTCAATGAATCTGCTCACCAGTATTCTTAGGAGATCATTTCTCTTAAATGGAATTATTCTGGGTTTTTACATTCTGCATAATTAAAAGTTAGCTCCCATTTACTATTATTTTGAGGAATTTTAAGTACAGATTGTTTAATTTTTATTTATTTTTTTAGAGAAAAGTCTCCCTGTCACTTAGGCTGGAGTGCAGTGGTACGATCATAGCTCACTGCAGCCTCGAATTCCTGGGCTCAAAGGATCCTGCCTCAGCCTCTTGAGTAGCTGGGACTACAGGCATGTACCACCATGCCCAGCTAATTTTTAAATTTTTCATACAGAAGAGGGTCTTGCTGTGTTGCCCAGGCTGATCTTGAACTCCTGGCCTTAATGATCCTCCTGTCGTGGACTCCCAAAGTGCTGGGATTACAGATGTGAGCCATTGTACTCTTTCAGATTATTACTTTTTAAAGTACCCATCAAACAGCTCTTTAAATATGTTACTGTTTCAAGTCTTGATTATTGGCTTGTGACCCTTAAGGACATTTATATAATCATAATACTTATTCTGCAATATATGGCCCAGGTCATTGTTGTTTACATACAGATTTTGCCAGCTAACTCTCTCATTTCTCTGGACCATTTTCCATGTCTAAGCCAGGTTTTTTCACTGCCTCCTCTGAGTAGGCATGGGAGTGTCAGACACAACTATAGGCTTTATGCATTCCAAAGACATGGGAGCTTCCTTTATAAGTGTTTATTTTATCCAAGAACTGTGGTCGGTGGATCTTCACAAAGGAGTTCAGGTGTTTATATATCCATCCATTCTGCATGTGAGAGATTATTACCACACTTATCAATCACCAGCCTTGGTTCAGTTGGATATACTGATAGAATGAGTCGTTTCATTCAGGATTGCATGTTTTAAAATGCTTTCTGAAAACTTGATTTATGATTCTTAATCATATTTTATTTTATTTTTTGAGATGGAGTTTCACTTTTGTCACCCAGGCTGGATTGCAGTGGTGCGATCTTGGCTCACTACAACCTCTGTCTCCCAGGTCGAAGCAATTCTCCTGCCTCAGTCTTCCAAATAGTTGGGATTACCGGGATGTGCCGCCATGCCTGGCTAATTTTTGTACTTTTAGTAGAGACAAGGTTTCACCATGTCGTTGGCCAGGCTGGTTGTCAAACTCCTGACCTCAAGTGATCTGCCTGCCTCTGCCTCCCAAAGTGCCAGGATTACATGAGTGAGCCACTATGCCTAGCCAGGCATCATATTTTAAATGGCCTGACCCCTGATAACAATTTTAGATATTGCAGAAGGGAATTATTTCTTAGGATTTCATTACCTAGCCTGCCATTTCTTTATTATCATAAGTTTTTCTTAATGCTGTTATTATGGATTTTAAATTTTGAATTGCAGCGCTGTTGTTCCTCTGCCAAGAGCTTCACATAGGAAGGATTTGTTCTGTGACAACAAATGCTGTATATTTTATAGCAGACTTCTACCTTACAGTTGTATTAAGATGTACAATTTTTTAACTAAGTAAATGATGATTGGTAACATAACTTTTTTGAGAAATAAATACCCTATATGGACTTGGTTCATTCTAATTTATTTTCTGGGGCATATTACTAAGTGGTATTGATTGGCTTTTTCAGGATATTGATATTAAGAAAGTGAATGGAGTTCCTCAGTATGCGTTCCTGCAATACTGTGATATTGCTAGTGTTTGTAAAGCTATTAAGAAGATGGATGGGGAATATCTTGGAAATAATCGCCTCAAGGTAAATGAATTTGCATAAATTACTGTGATGTTATGATTTGCTTTGATTTTTAAGATTTGAATTTATTTATTTTTTTGCATATGCCTGATTATTTAAGATCCCAGTAAGACAGATAACCATAAAGGTTATATACTTCTTTGCATTCCCATTCTATTATATACTATAACCTGATTAATACTCAACTAGCCAGGCAGGATTGCTTTTTTATAAATTTCTATTTGATTTTTAACCAGTTGGTTCCCACTTGAGATGTTGATTTGAAAAGATTACTATAGAAAACCAGTTTTCTCAGAATTCTGTAGTTGAATAGTAATTGTGAACTTTACTAATAGAAATTTTGTGTTTTATGTTCAGCTGGGTTTTGGAAAGAGCATGCCTACAAACTGCGTGTGGCTAGATGGGCTTTCTTCGAATGTGTCGGATCAGTATTTAACACGACATTTCTGCCGATATGGGCCTGTGGTAAAGGTAGGGGGGAGGTTTTGGTGTGTGGTTCAGACTTCTGACTCCCTTGTCTTGGTATCCTCTCCTTTCAGTCTCAATTGCTAGCATTGCCTATTTCTTTTATTTAATAATCAGCACATTAAAATTATGTTTGCTAAGATTTGGTCAAATAAGGACATTTGCATCTGGTTGCCTTAAGTTACTTTGAGAAACTATTTTGAACTAGCCAAGATGATCAATTTTGAAACTATTCTCATAGTATAAATAGAATGAAATAGAAATGTTGCTTATGGATTTTTATAATTTTATCTTACATTAAAATTAGTCCGATTATATAATTATTCACATTTACACTAAATATGTAATTAGACTTTTTTAAATGAAGGAAGTTCACACAACAGAATATTCATCTAACCAATGTTTTTTATGTAACACACCCATAAGCAACAGGAAAAGGGTCTCCAGACCCAATTCAATGTGTGAAGGTAAAGCTTCCCGTCCTTAAATTTATGTTTACTCTATGGTGGGTATATTGTATATCCTTGACAATACTTTATTTTTTATTTTTTTATTAATCGAGACAGAGTCTCACTCTGTCACCCAGGCTGGAGTGTAGTGGCGGGATCTTGGCTCACTGCAACCTCTGCCTCCCGGGTTCACGCAATTCTCCTGCCTCAGCCTCCTGAATAGCTGGGATTATAGACATATGTCACCATGCCTGGCCTGGCTAATTTCTGTATTTTTTGTAGAGACGGGGTTTTGCCATGTTGGCCAGGCTGATCTCGAACTCCTGACCTCAAGTTATCTACCTACTTCTGCCTCTTAAAGTGCTTGGGATTACAACCACTGTGCCTGGCAGACAATACATTAAATGTAGCTTTTGTTGTTTAGAAATACACATCTTAAAGATTGCCTGTATAAAAAAAATCCACGTTTTTTTTTTTTTTTTTGGAAATAGCGTTTTGCTCTTGTTGCCCTGGCTGGAGTGCGATGATGAAACCTCAGCTCAGTGAAACCTCTGCGTCCTGGGTTCAAGCGATTTTCCTGCCTTGGTCTCCCAAGCAGCTGGGATTATAGACATGTGCCACACCCAGCTAATTTTGTATTTCTAGTAGAGACAGGGTTTCTCCATGTTGGTCAAGGTGATCTCAAACTTCTGACCTCAGGTGATCTGCCTGCCTCAGCCTCCCAGAGTGCTGGGATTACAGGTGTGAGCCACTGCCCATGGGCAAACATCCATAGCTTTAAGACAGTTGTGCTACTTGTAGCCAGAATTCACAGAAATTCATTGTTGTTCTTTTTTCCTTTCTTTCAAGGGTGTTTTTTTTTTATTGTTGTTGTTGGTTTTGCTTTTTTGTTTTGAGCCAAACAAGACTAATGCTTTATTGAAATATAGTATAGTGATAAATCAACATGGAAAACAAAGTAAAATACAGAAAAACAAAGGCATAGTCTCTCAAGCCATACTATGATTCTAAACAGTTCCTGCACATTTTATTGTGTTCACTACAGCATGCATTACGCATTTTTAAAAACAGAATAAAATATATAAAAATGTGTTTTTTCTCATCAGCGTCCTTGTGGTTTAGGATTTTGTTGGGACTGACACTAAGTACAGTGGATGAGACTCTTACTTGTTTTTTCTTTTTTACAGGTGGTGTTTGACCGCTTAAAAGGCATGGCCCTGGTTCTCTACAATGAAATTGAATATGCACAAGCAGCTGTAAAAGAGACCAAAGGGAGGAAAATCGGTGGGAATAAAATTAAGGTGGGAATAAAATTAAGGTGTAGAGAATGACTTTAAACAGAAGCAAAACAAAGTTATATTTAAATCTCACCCTCTTGAGCCGGGTGTGGTGGCTCATGCCTGTAATCCTAGCCTTTTGGGAGGCTGAAGTGAGTGGATCACCTGAGGTTAGGAGTTTGAGACCAGCCTCATGAACATGGTGAAACCCCCTCTCTACTAAAATTACAAAAAAAATTAGCCAGGCGTGGTGGCACATGCCTGTAATCCCAGCCACGTGGGAAGTTGAGGCAGGATAATATCTTGAACCCAGGAGGCAGAGGTTGCAATGAGCCAAGATCATGCCATTCCACTCCAGCCTAGGTGACAGAGTGAGACTCCATCGCAAAAAAACAAAACAAACAAACAAAAAAAAACCTCACTCCCTTAATAACTAGCATTTTATAGACTGCCAACAAGGGGAGTGGTTTATAGGACACATACTCTGAATCATTAGTGTTCAAGGGGAATATTACGATTTTATGCTTAGCTACTTGTGGGCACAGCATCTTTAAACCGTAAGCCACAGATCCTTCCCTAAAAATCCTCTCATTCAAAGAAATGTGCCTCTCAGTGCTCTTAGTGCTGATGCTCACACAGACACTCTTAGCGCAGGTTCGACCACAGTCACCCATGGGTGTCTGACACCCAGGGCCTCATAGTATCAGTCCAGCATCCTGAATGATACATCTTTCTCTCCTTTCCTACTCTCCGGAAGAGTGGGTAGCCATTGAAAGCATAATTGTATGTCCGGTTTATGTATTTAAAAACTTGTGTTCATGGTAGTTTTAAGAAATTTATGCACTTAATAACTATGATGGTTAGGTTGAAGTATTTTTTAAAATATTGATATTTTAAAATATCCATATTGATATTAATAGATACTTAAATGAGATATTGATAGCTGATGGGTATCATTTGCTTTAATAACTTTGAGGCCCAGCTGTGAGTAAAGTTTAAATGTTCATATTTTGTTTTATATTCTAACTGTACTTCTGGCAACAGAGATTGCTGGATTTAGTTGATCTGATTACTTAATCGCCGTTTCAGTTTTCCATTTTGCTTTTTTCACTCCTTCACAATTGGGTTTGAAACTTTAAATTTCATTCCTTTATCACGATTTAAACAATTTGAGAAATTTCAGGTTAACAAAACATAGTTTCAGTTGTGAGGATTGTTTTACTTGAGATACATTGCTCTTTCCTGAAATTTTCTCAGAAGGGCTATGTTGTGAAGAATTTTCAAATTTGATAACTTTTTTTCATCAGTAACATTTGAAACTTGTATCAAACATGTTTTTCTTTTTTAAAGGTGGATTTTGCAAATCGGGAAAGTCAGCTGGCTTTTTATCACTGCATGGAGAAATCTGGTCAAGATATCAGAGACTTTTATGAAATGTTAGCTGAAAGAAGGTATGTATTTTAAACCTATCAGTGTAGCTTGAGTTTTAATACAGAAACTTAAGATGGCATTAAATTTTATTTTTCACTCTTTACCCCTACTTTCATCTTCTAGAATAGAGAATGCTTCTCTTTTATCACTTCACAGGTAAACACAGGTTTATTTTTTGAATCCAGTTTTCAGGTGACCCCTGTGGGTTTGGAGCAACCTGTCTGGATTTCTCATTGAATGCTCCTAGAGCTTGAAAGAGTTACTGTTTTACCAGGTGATGACTTTATGTACCCCTTTTTTTTTTGAGACGGGGTTTCACTCTGTCACCCAGACTGGAGTGCAGTGGCATGATCATGGTTCACTGTAGCCTCTTTCTAACAGGCTCAGTGATCCTCCCACCTCAGCTTATCATGGCTTACTGCAGCCTCTGCCTCACAGGCTCAAGTGATCCTCCTACTTCAGCTTCCTGAATAGCTGGGACTACAGATGCTCACCACCACGCTGGACTAACTTTTGTAGAGATGGGGTTTCTCCATGTTGTCCGGGCTGGTCTTGAACTCCTGGGCTCAAGCGATCCGCCTGCCTTGGCCTTCCCAAGGTGCTGAGATTACAGGTGTGAGCCATTGCACCTGGCCAGCTTTAGGTACCATTAATCATAAATACATATCATCCTGCTTACAGTTTTAAAGTAAATTATTAATATATGTTAGAGTGCATTATAAACTGTTAAATGGCTACATATTTAGTAATGACAACATCCAGGTTGTCACTGCACATGTGCTCATACATTTAATTAAAAATAAAACAACTTCCAAAAGAATAACAAGAGCTTTATTTTAAAGTTGAATCTCTTAAATAGTCAGAGTGAATCAGTAAGCCAAAGCATATGTAAACTGGTGACTTTGACAACGTGCAGGGCAAACCTGATTTCCCCTTGTTAATGCTGTCAGTCATGGTTATGTAGTATTTAATATTTTTTCTGCTGAACAGACTGAAATATAGTAAAACATCTTAAGATAATGCCACTAGATTCATCAATAGCTGATTACTTTTGAAAATGGAAATTTGGTCCATATAGTCAAGCTGTTTTTCCAGACATGCCTCTGATTAAGTCTCCTGGAATGTTCCCACTAGGTCTCCACTCCTATACATATGTGTTAGACAAAAGCTTTGTGTGACAAATGTCTTTAGACACTTGTTCAGAGTATGAAAAGGGCTCCATGGCAAGATGAGTCAAGACGGGGTTGTGCTGCCATAAGCCCTGTTGAATACATTCCCTTTCTACTGCCTCTTCTTGCCAGTTCATTTTTGATAGCAAATATTAACATATATTAATTCATTTCTTAGTGGAATATTGTACAACAGTCATTGAATACTTGGTGCTTTTTTTTTTTTTTTTTCTTTTTTTTTTTTTTTTAGATGGAGTCTCGCTCTGTTGCCCAGGCTGGAGTGCAGTGGTGCAATCTTGGTTTACTGCAACTTCCACCTCCTGGGTTCAAGCGATTCTCCTGCCTCAGCCTCCTCAGTAGCTGGGATTATAGGTATGTGCCCCCATGCCCATCTAATTTTTGTATTTTTAGTAGAGACGGGGCTTTACCATATTGGTCAGGCTGGTCTTGAACTCCTGACCTCGTGATCTGCCTGCCTTGGCCTCCCAAAGTGCTGGGATTACAGATGTGAGCCACCGCGCCGGCCTGTTTGGTGCTTTTTAAATGAAAAATGCTCTCTACGGCCAAAATCTCTAAAGTTCAAACTTAATCAGGTTTTGATAGTTTCTCACCACATCAGAATCCAAATCACAAAGCTTCAAAGATCAACAGTCCTGTAGCTAGAAAGTCAGGCTTAATAGGCTGTTTTCTCAGTTGTGTAAGTGTAAGAAGGAGAGTGAGCGTAAGATTGTGTGTCCACATTCAAGAGAATGTGTGTGTCTTAGGAGAGAAAAAAGTTCTCCATCCTGCCTCCCCAAGTAGCAGTTTGAATTCATGTTAATACAGTAAATGCTTACAAGAATTCTTATCTATACATGAGTGGAAAGTGTCTCAGAGGCCTACTTGCACCTAAAACAGAAAATTCATTAAAATCCTCTGTTTACATTAAATATTTTAAGAGAGTAGTTTTGTGAGGGTTGAATAATGTAATGTGGGTGTTACTTTCTGCATATTACTACTTAAAACTCATGTTTTTTTTTTGAAACGGAGTTTCACCCTGTTGCCCAGGCTGGAGTGCAATGGCACGATCTCGGCTCACCGCAACCTCCTCCTCCCAGGTTCAAGCAATTCCCCTGCTTCAGCCTCCCAAGTAGCTGGGATTACAGACATGCACCACCATGCCCAGCTAATTTTGTATTTTTAGTAGAGACAGGTTTCTCCATGTTGGTCAGGCTGGTCTCAAACTCCCTACCTCAGGTGATCTGTCCACCTTGGCCTCCCAGAGTGCTAGGATTACAGGCATGAGCCACTGTGCCTGGCCAAAACTCATTTTTTTCTAGTGATGAACTAATTGGCTTTGGCTTTGTTCTGTGTTATTTATTCCTCTCAAGTGGTGGTTATCTCCTAATGAGGAAGCAGGAGAGTGTGGGACCCTCAAACCTGTGACCCAGGTTTTGCCCTGTGTGGTTTCAGATGGCAGTGCTTATGGAATGCATTCTTTGCAGTAGACTTTAAGGATCTTTGCCTCTTCCATGGAATGGAAGTTATCTCACTGAATAGTTGATGCATGAATGAAAAAAATGTTTAACGCTAATGGTAATTCAGCTCAGGAATGCAAATGACAACTGTATTTGCACAGGGCTTTGTCATTTTCCAATTATTATTTCATTTGATCCCTCAAATACTCTGTCAGGTAACCCCTTTTTATGGAAGGAACTTTTGCTAACAAGGTCACAGGCCACAAAGGGGTTGGGCTGGGGATAAACCCAAGGTTCCTACCTGCTAGTACATTGAGCTTACCCTTTACCAAAGTGGTTCTCAAGATGAATTTACAGGGTCACATTGTGATTCAAATGACATCTACTTTTATGGTACTTTGCATATTGTGTGGTTTTGTGAACAGTGTTCTTTCCTAGCCTTTTTGGAGTTCCTCAGTGTCCCTGTACATGCTCCAAGTGCCAGTTGGACTGTCCCTGCTTAAGTTGTTGAATTCTTTGAGGGCAGGACTGCTTATTTCTTTTTGTGGTCATGGGGCCCAGCAAAATAACTATTTGTTAAGTTGAACAGTACTCCAGCATGAATGCTTATACATATATTTCTGCCTCCTAAAACTTTTTTTCATATTATTACTTTTTAAATTTTTATTAAATTTTTTTTTTAAGAGATGGGGTTTCACTGTGTTGACCCTGCCAGTCTTGAACTCCTAGCCTCAAGCAGTCCTCCCACCTTGGCCTCCCAAAGTGCTAGGATTATAGGCCAGAGCCACCATACCCGGCTCATATTTTTAGAAATAGTTTTAGTGTGCTTAATTAAAAAAATCTTGACACTGTGGTTTAAAAATAAGACTCAAGCCTACCATTAATACGGGCAGTAAACTAATGACTGTTCTAGGTGTCTTATTCACTTTATAATTTTTGAAGGTATACAGTGGGTTCACCTTCATGTGGGAAATACTTCCTCAAAGTATGTATTTAGGTTGGTAATGAGTTAAATTAGCCTAATTCCATGCCTAGTAACAGTTATTTACGAGATGGCTGGTCAGTATTTAGACAAGGAATCTGATTCCCAGGGAGCTGTGGAAGGATCATCTTCAGTTAAACCAGGTATCATAGATACATAATAAAATATTTCATTTGAACTGAGAAATTTCAATGTAAATACATATAATAGGCTAGGCATGGTGGCTCATGCCTATAATTCTAGTACTTTGGGGGACTGAGGTGGGCGGATCACCAGAGGTCAGGAGCTTGAGATCAGCCTGGCCAACACAGTGAAGCCTGTCTCTACTAAAAATGCAAAAAAATTAGCCAAGCGTGGTGGCACATGCCTGTAGTCCCAGCTATTCAGGGTGGTGGTGGTGGTGGTGGTGGTGGTGACCTGGGAGAATTGCTTGAACCCCAGAGATGGAGGTTGCAGTGAGCTGAGACTGTGCCACTGCACTCTAGTCTGGGAGACAGAATGAGACTCTGTGAATGAATGAATGAATAAATAAATAAATAAATAAATGTGTGATCGATGCTTCCAGTGTTGGAATGTTCACTCTAGATGCTTCATTTGCTGTTCAAAGGAGTTGGAACATCATTTAGTAGGAGCTTTGATACATTTTTCTGAAGTTCATTCTTTCAACAAATAGTTGAGTGTCTGCTATGAGCCAAGTGCTGTTGTAAGAGCTAGAGAAATTTTGGCCAAGAAGACAAAGCCTATGCCTTCATGGGGCTTAAGTTCTAGTGTTCTTGCAGTGAGCTGCTAATGGTAATATTATCTGGAATGAGCCAGCTGTACCTACGTGAGAGAACAAACATTGCTGAGAATGAGTGAGTGAAGGAAGTAATTGGCCTCTGATACAGGTGTATCTAATTTCATATATGTTCTTGTGTGTAAATATAATCCTACTTTGAGTACAGCAGACAGGTCCCTGTGGGAGAAAACCTTTGGTAAGTTCCTTAAAACCAGAGTTCTCTCACGGTGCTTGCAGTCATCCCTGGTTTGTTAGCTGGCAGCCGGGGGAAAGTGACAACATTTACTGAGGTCCAGTGTTTGCCTAGGATTATGCTAGGGAAGTTTTTACAGATGCTATCTTAATCTTTTAAAGAGCCTTATGAGGGAAAGCTGCCATCATTTTATGAGTGAGGAGACTGAGTTCAGAGAGCTTAACCAGGTTCCAGTGTATTATTTAAAATTGTGAATTAGATAGAAGTGTTACCAGTATCATACATGTCACATAGACAATAAGATTTTAGTTAAAATTTTTATCTTTTTTTCTAAACAGTGCATTTATTTCCAAGTTGTGGTAAGAATATCTTTTGGTAGAATAGTAGTTTTATGGGAGACTTAGGAGTGTGGGGACATTGTCCAATAACTAGTGTCTGCTTTGCAACCACACCAGAGTTACCAGAAACATTGAAAAAAACCACCACTGTCCAACAGAAGCATAATGCAAGTTCTGCAAGTTCTGTATATATAATTTTAAATTTTCTAGTAGCCATACTAAAAAGTAAAAGGAAAAGATGAAATTAATTTTCTTTAATATATCTAAAATATTGTTTCAGCATATAATCAGTTTAAATAAATTATCGGGTTTTCTTTTTCTATAAACTAGGTTTGCAAAATTGAGTGTGTATTTGACATACACTTCTCAATTTGGCCAGGTTTCAAGTGCCAAGTAGCTACTTGAAGCAATAGTGGACAGCCACTACAAACTAATCACTTCACAAATGATTAAATAATGTCAAAGATTTTTTTTAGAAGGAGTTTCTGATTTCATATATATGATTTCATACGTAAGTGATGAGGAAACAAAAGAACTAATATCTTTGTTATTTTTTGGCAGAGAGGAACGAAGGGCATCCTATGACTATAACCAAGATCGTACATATTATGAGAGTGTTCGGACTCCAGGCACTTACCCTGAGGATTCCAGGCGGGACTATCCGGCTCGAGGGAGAGAGTTTTATTCAGAATGGGAAACTTACCAAGGAGACTACTATGAATCACGATACTACGACGATCCTCGGGAATACAGGGATTATAGGAATGATCCTTATGAACAAGATATTCGGGAATATAGTTACAGGCAAAGGGAACGAGAAAGAGAACGTGAAAGATTTGAGTCTGACCGGGACAGAGACCATGAGAGGAGGCCAATTGAACGAAGTCAAAGTCCAGTTCACTTACGACGTCCACAGAGTCCTGGAGCGTCTCCCTCTCAGGCAGAGAGGTTGCCCAGTGACTCTGAAAGGAGGCTTTACAGCCGATCCTCAGACCGGAGTGGAAGCTGTAGCTCACTCTCCCCTCCAAGATATGAGAAACTTGACAAATCTCGTTTGGAGCGCTATACAAAAAATGAAAAGACAGATAAAGAACGAACTTTTGATCCCGAGAGAGTGGAGAGAGAGAGACGCTTAATACGGAAGGAAAAAGTGGAAAAGGACAAAACTGACAGGCAAAAGCGCAAAGGAAAGGTTCACTCCCCTAGTTCTCAGTCTTCAGAAACTGACCAAGAAAATGAGAGAGAACAAAGCCCTGAAAAGCCAAGGAGTTCTAATAAACTGAGCAGAGAGAAAACTGACAAAGAAGGAATAGCGAAAAACCGCCTAGAACTCATGCCTTGCGTGGTTTTGACTAGAGTAAAAGAGAAAGAGGGAAAGGTCATTGACCACACTCCTGTGGAAAAGCTGAAAGCCAAGCTTGATAATGACGCTGTGAAGTCTGCCTTGGACCAGAAACTTCAGGTCTCTCAGACGGAGCCTGTAAAATCTGACTTGTCTAAACTGGAATCTGTTAGAATCAAAGTACCAAAGGAAAAGGGGCTTTCAAGCCATGTTGAAGTGGTGGAGAAGGAGGGCAGGCTTAAAGCCAGGAAGCACCTCAAGCCTGAGCAAGCTGCAGATGGGGTAAGTGCTGTGGATCTGGAGAAGCTGGAAGCAAGGAAAAGGCGCTTTGCAGATTCCAGTTTGAAAGCAGAAAGGCAAAAACCAGAGGTCAAGAAAAGCAGTCCAGAGATGGAAGACGCTCGTGTGCTTTCAAAAAAGCAGTCTGACACATCCTCTAGAGAGGTCATTCTGCTGAGGGAAGGAGAGGCTGAAAGAAAGCCTGTGAGGAAAGAAATTCTTAAGAGAGAATCTAAAAAAATCAAACTGGACAGACTTAACACTGTTGCCAGCCCTAAAGACTGTCAGGAGCTTGCCAGTATTTCTGTTGGGTCTGGCTCAAGGCCCAGCTCAGACCTACAAGCAAGACTGGGAGAACCAGCAGGTGAACCTGTGGAAAATCAAGAAATCCAATCAAAAAAAACCATTCCCTCAAAACCACAGCCCAAACAGCTGCAGCTATTAGATGATCAAGGATCAGAGAGAGAAGAAGTTAGGAAAAACTATTGCAGTCTTCGTGATGAAACACCTGAACGTAAATCAGGCCAAGAGAAATCACATTCAGTAAATACTGAAGAAAAAATTGGCATTGACATCGATCACACGCAGAGTTACCGAAAACAAATGGAGCAGAGTCGTAGGAAACAGCAGATGGAGATGGAAATAGCCAAGTCTGAGAAGTTTGGCAGTCCTAAAAAAGATGTAGATGAATATGAAAGACGTAGCCTTGTTCACGAGGTAGGCAAACCCCCTCAAGATGTCACTGATGACTCTCCTCCCAGCAAAAAGAAAAGGATGGATCATGTCGATTTTGATACTTGCACCAAGAGAGAGAGGAATTACAGAAGTTCACGCCAAATCAGTGAAGATTCTGAAAGGACTGGTTGTTCTCCCAGTGTTCGACATGGTTCCTTCCATGAAGATGAGGATCCCATAGCCTCCCCTAGGCTAATGTCAGTAAAAGGGTCTCCTAAAGTAGATGAAAAAGGCCTCCCCTATTCTAATATAACAGTCAGGGAAGAGTCTTTAAAATTTAATCCTTATGATTCTAGCCGGAGAGAACAGATGGCAGATATGGCCAAAATAAAACTATCTGTCTTGAATTCTGAAGATGAACTAAATCGTTGGGACCCTCAGATGAAACAAGATCCCGGCAGATTTGATGTGAGTTTCCCAAACAGCATAATTAAGAGAGACAGCCTTAGAAAAAGGTCTGTACGAGATCTGGAACCTGGTGAGGTGCCTTCTGATTCTGACGAAGATGGTGAACACAAATCCCACTCACCCAGAGCCTCTGCATTATATGAAAGTTCTCGATTGTCTTTTTTATTGAGGGACAGAGAAGATAAGCTACGTGAGCGAGATGAAAGACTCTCTAGTTCTTTAGAAAGGAACAAATTTTACTCTTTTGCATTGGATAAGACAATCACACCAGACACTAAAGCTTTGCTTGAAAGAGCTAAATCCCTCTCTTCATCTCGAGAAGAAAATTGGTCTTTTCTTGATTGGGACTCCCGATTTGCCAATTTTCGAAACAACAAAGATAAAGAAAAGGTTGACTCTGCCCCAAGACCTATTCCATCCTGGTACATGAAAAAGAAGAAAATTAGGACTGATTCAGAAGGGAAAATGGATGATAAGAAAGAGGACCATAAAGAAGAAGAGCAAGAGAGGCAGGAATTGTTTGCGTCTCGTTTTTTACACAGCTCAATCTTTGAACAAGATTCCAAGCGATTGCAACATCTAGAGAGAAAAGAGGAAGACTCTGACTTCATTTCTGGTAGGATCTATGGGAGGCAGACATCTGAGGGAGCAAACAACACCAGTGATTCCGTTCAGGAGCCAGTAGTTCTGTTCCATAGCAGATTTATGGAGCTCACACGAATGCAACAGAAAGAAAAAGAAAAAGACCAGAAACCCAAAGAGGTTGAGAAACAGGAAGATACAGAGAATCATCCTAAGACCCCAGAATCTGCTTCTGAGAATAAAGAATCAGAACTAAAAACTCCACCTTCCGTTGGGCCTCCCAGTGTCACAGTCGTAACTCCAGAATCAGCCCCATCACTAGAGAAGACCACTGGTGACAAAATGGCAGAGGCACCTTTGGTAACAGAAGAGAAGACTGTGGAGCCAGCCACTGTCTCAGAAGAAGCAAAGCCTGCATCTGAACCGGCTCCTGCCCCTGTGGAACAGCTGGAACAAGTAGACCTGCCTCCAGGAACAGATCCCAATAAAGAAGCTACCGTGACACCAGCGGGTGTTGAGGAAGGTTCATCAGGTGACCAGTTGCCTTATATGGATGCCAAGCCTCCAACTCCTGGGGCCTCGTTTTCCCAGGTGGAGAGCAATGTAGATCCGGAGCCTGACAATACCCAGCCACTTTCAAAACCAGCTCAGAAGTCCGAGGAAGCCACTGAGCCAAAAGCTGAAAAGCCAGATGCCACTGCTGATGCCGAACCTGATGCAAACCAGAAAGCTGAAGCTGCTCCTGAGACTCAGCCCCCAGCTTCTGAAGATTTAGAGGTTGATCCTCCAGTTGCTGCCAAGGATAAAAAGCCAAACAAAAGCAAGCGTTCCAAGACCCCCGTTCAGGCAGCTGCAGTGAGTATCGTGGACAAGCCTGTCACAAGAAAGAGCGAGAGGATAGACCGGGAAAAACTCAAGCGGTCCAATTCTCCTCGGGGAGAAGCACAGAAGCTTTTGGAATTGAAGATGGAGGCAGAAAAGATTACAAGGACTGCTTCTAAAAACTCTGCTGTAGACATTGAAAATCCCGAACCAAGTTTGCCTCTCAGCCGAACAAGGCGCCGGAATGTAAGGAGCGTCTATGCAACCATGAGTGACCACGAAAACCGCTCTCCTGTCAAAGAGCCTGTTGAGCAACCAAGAGTGACCAGAAAAAGATTGGAGCGAGAGCTTCAGGAGGCCGTGGCGGTTCCCACCACTCCTCGGAGGGGAAGGCCTCCAAAGACACGCCGGCGAGCTGATGAAGAGGAAGAGGAGGCCAAGGAACCTGCAGAAACACTCAAGCCACCTGAGGGATGGCGGTCCCCACGGTCTCAGAAAACTGCAGCCAGTGGCGGCCCCCAAGGAAAAAAGGGAAAAAATGAACCAAAGGTGGATGCTGCACGTCCCGAGGCCAACACTGAGGTGGGCCCCCAAGTAGGTGTGAGAGAGAGCCCCATAGAACCCAAGGCTGCTGAGGAGGAGGCAGCAAGTGAACAGAAATGTGACAGAAAAGACATTGGCACAGATAAAAATCCTCCTGAAGCCGCCCCTATCGAAGTTGTAGAGAAAAAACCAGCCCCTGAAAAAAACTCCAAATCAAAGAGAGGAAGATCTCGCAACTCCAGGTTAGCGGTGGACAAATCTGCAAGTCTGAAAAATGTGGATGCTGCTGTCAGTCCCAGGGGAACTGCAGCGCAGGCAGGGGAGAAGGAAGCCGGAGTGGTGGCCGTCTCCCCAGAGAAAAGTGAGAGTCCCCAAAAGGAGGATGGGTTATCCCAATTGAAAAGTGATCTAGTTGATCCAGACAAGGAACCAGAGAAAGAAGATGTGTCTGCCTCTGGGCCGTCCTCAGAAGCGACGCAGTTGGCCAAGCAGATGGAGCTGGAACAGGCTGTGGAGCACATTGCAAAGCTCGCTGAGGCCTCTGCCTCTGCTGCTTACAAGGCAGATGCACCAGAGGGCCTTGCCCCAGAGGACAGGGACAAGCCTGCACACCAAGCAAGTGAAACGGAGCTGGCTGCGGCCATCGGCTCCATCATCAATGACATTTCTGGGGAGCCAGAAAACTTCCCAGCAGCACCTCCACCTTATCCTGGAGAATCCCAGACAGATCTGCAGCCCCACGCACAGGCGCTGCAGCCTTCTGAGGAAGGAATAGAGACCAATGAGGCTGTGTCTGGCATCCTGGAAACTGAGGCTGCTACAGAATCTTCTGGGCTACCAGTCAATGCTCCTGGCCCCTCAGCAGGCCCAGCAGATACCAAGGAATCCAGAGGAAAGAGCAGTGAAACCTCACACTTGGTGCCGGAAGCCAAAGGGTCTAAAGAAGTGGAAGTTGCTCTTGTCCGGAAAGAGAAAGGGCGCCAGAAGACAACCCGATCACGCCGCAAACGGAACACAAACAGGAAAGTGGTGGCTCCTGTAGAGAGCCGTGTCCCTGAATCTGACCAAGCTCAAGGTAAGAGTCCTGCTACAAATGAGGAGACGACAGTACAGCACACTGAAGCCCCACAGGAGGAAAAGCAGAGTGAAAAACCCCATTCCACTCCTCCTCAGCCATGTACTTCCAACCCAGGCAAGACTCCGTCTACAGAGAATTTGTCCCAAGAAATCAGTGTTGAGGAAAGGACTCCAACCAAAGTATCTGTGCCCCCAGACCTTCCCCCAACACCCCAGCCAGTGCCAGTGGATGAGGAGCCTCAAGCCAGGTTCAGGGTGCATTCCATAATTGAAAGTGACCCGGTGACCCCACCCAGTGACCCAAGCATGCCCATACCCACACTGCCTTCTGTAACTGCAGCAAAGCTCTCACCTCCTGTTGCCTCTGGGGGGATCCCACACCAGAGCCCGCCTACTAAGGTGACAGAGTGGATCACAAGGCAGGAGGAGCCACGGGCTCAATCCACCCCGTCTCCAGCTCTTCCCCCA
Source organism: Cebus imitator (assembly GCF_001604975.1). Taxonomy (NCBI): domain Eukaryota; kingdom Metazoa; phylum Chordata; class Mammalia; order Primates; family Cebidae; genus Cebus; species Cebus imitator. The sequence continues at coordinate 6,649,151 of NW_016107330.1, forward strand.
GACACAAAGGCTTCTGACGTCGACACCAGCTCCAGCACCCTGAGGAAGATTCTCATGGACCCCAAGTATGTGTCTGCCACAGGTGTTACTTCCACAAGTGTCACCACGGCCATTGCAGAGCCTGTCAGTGCTGCCCCTTGCCTACATGAGGCTCCGCCCCCTCCAGTTGAATCTAAAAAGGCTTTAGAAGAAAAAACAGCAGCTCCAGTGACTAACAACTCTGAGACACAAGCCTCGGAGGTGCTGGTCGCTGCTGACAAGGAAAAGGTGGCTCCAGTCATTGCTCCCAAAATTACTTCTGTTATTAGCCGGATGCCTGTCAGCATCGATCTAGAAAATTCACAGAAGATAACCCTGGCAAAACCAGCTCCTCAAACCCTCACTGGCCTGGTGAGTGCCCTCACTGGCTTGGTGAATGTCTCCTTGGTTCCAGTGAATGCCCTGAAAGGCCCTGTGAAGGGCTCAGTGACCACACTGAAAAGTTTGGTGAGCACCCCTGCTGGGCCTGTGAATGTCCTGAAGGGGCCTGTGAATGTTCTTACGGGGCCAGTGAATGTTCTCACCACTCCAGTGAATGCCACGGTGGGCACAGTGAACGCCGCCCCAGGCACAGTCAATGCCGCTGCAGGTGCAGTGAATGCCACAGCAAATGCAGTGACCGTCACAGCGGGTGCAGTTACTGCCGCATCTGGTGGTGTGACAGCCACAACAGGCACGGTGACGATGGCAGGGGCAGTGATTGCGCCATCAGCAAAGTGTAAACAGAGAGCGAGTGCTAATGAAAACAGTCGTTTCCATCCAGGATCCATGCCTGTCATCGACGATCGTCCAGCAGATGCGGGCTCGGGGGCGGGGCTTCGTGTGAACACTTCCGAAGGGGTTGTGCTCCTGAGTTATTCAGGGCAGAAGACCGAAGGCCCACAGCGGATCAGTGCCAAGATCAGCCAGATCCCCCCAGCCAGTGCAATGGACATTGAATTTCAGCAGTCAGTGTCTAAGTCCCAAGTCAAACCCGATTCTGTCACAGCATCGCAGCCTCCACCCAAAGGCCCTCAAGCTCCTGCAGGCTATGCGAATGTGGCCACCCACTCCACACTGGTACTGACCGCCCAGACATATAACGCCTCTCCTGTGATTTCATCTGTGAAGGCCGATAGGCCATCCTTGGAGAAACCTGAGCCCATTCACCTCTCCGTGTCCACACCTGTCACTCAGGGAGGCACAGTGAAGGTTCTCACCCAGGGGATCAACACGCCCCCTGTGCTGGTTCACAACCAGCTGGTCCTAACCCCAAGCATTGTCACCACGAACAAAAAGCTTGCTGACCCCGTCACCCTTAAAATCGAGACCAAGGTCCTTCAACCGGCCAACCTGGGGTCCACGCTCACACCCCACCACCCTCCTGCTCTGCCCAGCAAACTGCCTACAGAAGTGAACCACATCCCCTCAGGGCCCAGCATCCCAGCAGATCGAACTGTCTCCCATTTGGCAGCTGCAAAGCTAGATGCTCATTCTCGACCCAGCGGACCCGGGCCATCCCCATTCCCAAGGGCAAGCCACCCCAGCAGTACCGCATCCACTGCGCTCTCCACCAACGCCACGGTCATGCTGGCCGCAGGCATTCCAGTGCCCCAGTTCATCTCCAGCATCCACCCAGAGCAGTCTGTCATCATGCCACCCCACAGCATCACCCAGACTGTGTCCCTGAGCCACCTTTCCCAGGGCGAGGTGAGAATGAACACTCCCACGCTGCCCAGCATCACCTACAGCATCCGGCCAGAAGCGCTTCATTCTCCTCGGGCTCCGCTGCAGCCCCAGCAAATAGAGGTCAGGGCCCCACAGCGTGCCAGCACCCCACAGCCAGCCCCAGCTGGTGTGCCTGCACTGGCCTCCCAGCACCCTCCTGAGGAGGAAGTGCATTACCACCTTCCCGTCGCTCGAGCCACAGCCCCTGTTCAGTCAGAAGTCCTGGTCATGCAGTCTGAATACCGGCTGCACCCCTATACCGTGCCTCGGGATGTGAGGATCATGGTGCATCCACACGTGACGGCAGTCAGTGAGCAGCCCAGGGCCACGGATGGGGTGGTGAAGGTGCCACCAGCCAGCAAGGCCCCTCAACAGCCTGGGAAGGAAGCTGCCAAGACACCAGATGCCAAAGCTGCCCCCACCCCTAGCCCTGCCCCCACCCCCACCCCCACCCCTGTCCCCGTCCCTGTCCCTGTCCCTGTTCCCGCCCCTGCCCCTGCTCCTCATGGTGAGGCCCGCATCCTCACAGTCACCCCCAGCAACCAACTCCAGGGGCTGCCTCTAACCCCCCCTGTGGTGGTGACCCACGGGGTGCAGATTGTGCACTCCAGTGGGGAGCTGTTTCAAGAATACAGGTACGGCGACATCCGCACCTACCACACCCCGGCCCAGCTCACACACACTCAATTTCCTGCTGCTTCCTCTGTTGGCTTGCCTTCGAGGACCAAGACAGCTGCTCAGGTGAGTGAGCCAGAGGTCCCCTCACTGTCTGCTGGGCATGTACCGGTGGGACTTAGCAGGCTTTGAAGCAGAGATGTGTTAAGGAAATCAGGGGCTAGATGTAGTGGCTCGTGCCTGTAATCCCACCACTGTGGGAGGCCCAGACAGGAGGACTGCTTGAGCCCAGGAGGTTGAGATTAGCCTGCGCAACATGGCAAAACCCCATCTCTACAAAAAAAAAAAAAAAATACAAAAATTAGCTGGGGGTGGTGGCACACATTTGTGGTCTCAACTACTTAGGAGGCTGAGGTGGGAGAATCACTTGAGCCCTGGAGGCAGAGGTTGCATTGAACCAAGATTGTGCCACTACACTCCAGCCTGGGTGACAGAGCGAGACCTGCCCAGTCTCGAAAGAAAAAAAAATCAGGCTGGGCATCTGAACTCAGTGGCTCCCGCTTGTAACCCCAGCACTTTGGGAGGCTGAGGCCAGCGGATCACTTGAGGTCAGGAGTTCAGCCTGGCCAACATGGTGAAACTGTCCATACTTAAAAGAAAAATCTGCCTTTTGGTAAAGATAGTGGTTGAGTACAAGTGAACTGGTCAGCTATCCCTAAAGATGATCTTTTCATGAGTTGAAAGAGATTTCTTAGTTCTGAGATGAAAGGATTAGCTCAGATCATGTCATGGGGAGCTCTGCATATAGGGAAGGAGCTCTTACTGGGTGGTGTTGGCGGGAGGTCATAGGGGATCTCTTCTTACTCTGAGAGCAGCTCCGTTGATTCAGGCTCCTGCTGTGGGCCTGACTTGACAGGAGATGCCACATCTGACCCTTTCCCTGTGGCCCTTTGGGTCATTTGTTAGGCACAGGGGTTTGTGCACAACAGACTGACTGTCCCTTTGCCTTCCTTCCTGACCCCAGGCCCCTCCTCCTGAAGGTGAGCCCCTGCAGCCTTCTCAGCCCGTGCAGTCCACACAGCCTGCCCAGCCCGCACCACCCTGCCCTCCCTCCCAACTCAGCCAGCCCGGCCAGCCACCAAGCAGCAAGATGCCTCAGGTGTCCCAGGAGGCAAAAGGGACCCAGACAGGAGTAGAGCAGCCTCGCCTCTCAGCTGGACCTGCAAACAGGCCACCTGAACCTCATGCCCAGGTTCAGAGGGCACAAGTGGAAACAGGCCCGACTTCCTACCCCTCCCCCGTGTCTGTCTCGATGAAGCCTGACCTTCCAGTCCCTCTTCCTGCTCAGACTGCCCCAAAACAGACGTTGTTTGTCCCAACAACCTCTGGCCCCAGCACCCCACCAGGACTGGTTCTGCCACACACTGAGTTCCAACCAACCCCCAAACAAGATTCCTCTCCACACCTGACTTCCCAGAGACCTGTGGATATGGTTCAACTTCTGAAGGTAAGCATGAGCAGGGGCCGTCCTTCCTGGCCCCCCAGGTTTTATGCCATGTTAAATGTCCTAAGATTCCCTAGTTAACAGACCAACAAGCTACAGCCTCAGGTGTGTCCAGTGTGGCTCAGCCCTGCAGCCATGAGCTCACTTCCTGTTTGTTTCCCTGTGAGCAGAAGTACCCCATCGTGTGGCAGGGCCTGCTGGCCCTCAAGAATGACACAGCTGCTGTGCAGCTCCACTTCGTCTCTGGCAACAACGTCCTGGCCCATCGGTCCCTGCCCCTCTCTGAAGGAGGGCCCCCACTAAGGATCGCCCAGAGGATGCGGCTGGAGGCATCCCAGCTGGAAGGGGTTGCCCGAAGGATGACGGTAAGGCTCTGAGGCCCAGGTGAGCAACTGCTCCACCTGTGAGGAGGGAAGAGGGAGATAGCCCGTCAGCCCATCTCTGACCTGTCATGGAAGAGTTAACTGTATTCTCGTTGTTGTTGAAACAGTCTCTGTTGCTCGGACTGGAATACAGTAGTGTGATCTCTGTTCACTGCAGCCTCTGCCTCCCAGGTTCAAGCCATTCTCCTACGTCAGCCTCCTGAGTAGCTGGGATTATAGGCACTCACCACCATGCCCAGCTAATTTTTTGTATTTTTAGTAGAAATGGGGTTTCACCATGTTGGCCAGCTGGTCCTGAACTCCTGACCTCAAGTGATCTGCCCGCCTCAGCCTCCCAAAGTACTGGGATTACAGGAATGAGCTACTGTACCTGGCCAGTAATGGTGTTCTTGAAGTGGGCAATGAAGGGTCTGTTCTGCTTCTACTTGGTGGGGGGATATAAAGTGCCTCTAGATCCAGAAACACAGCTTTGCTTTTTTTTTTTTTTTTTTTTTTTGAGACGGAGTTTCGCTCTTGTTACCCAGGCTGGAGTGCAATGGCGCGATCTCGGCTCACCACAACCTCCGCCTCCTGGGTTCAGGCAATTCTCCTGCCTCAGCCTCCTGAGTCGCTGGGATTACAGGCACGTGCCACCATGCCCAGCTAATTTTTTGTATTTTTTAGTAGAGATGGGGTTTCACCATGTTGAACAGGATGGTCTCGATCTCTTGACCTCGTGATCCACCCACCTCGGCCTCCCTTGCATTTTTAAAAAGTATTTTTTAAATCAACTTTCTCAGGTTGAAAAAAGCTTTTTTTTTCCCATTCAAATATCAGGGTAGACTTTAAAGTCATGGGGGGGGGGCGGGGTTTGTGGACCTGGGCTGCTATTTGACCAGGAGGCTTCTGCTCACTGGCTGTTGGCCTTTACCTCAGGTGGAGACAGATTACTGTCTGCTGCTGGCTCTGCCCTGTGGCCGTGACCAAGAGGATGTTGTGAGCCAGACTGAGTCCCTCAAGGCTGCCTTCATCACTTACCTGCAGGCCAAGCAGGCAGCAGGGATCATCAACGTTCCCAACCCTGGCTCCAATCAGGTCGGTTTTCCTGTGTCCTTCCTTCACATGTACACCCACAGGTGGGGCTGGTCAGGGTAGGTGGGCTGAGTCATCTGGTGCCCACTACAGCTGGTCCCAGAGCTTCCCAGAGGTGGGCAAAGGGGCATTTTGGATAGAAGCCAGTAGAGCACACAGGGCAGGGCGCCATCACCCATCCTGGAGAGAACCTGGGGAACCACTGAGAACACAGGTGTCCCTTGAGTTTAATGACAGGGAAGAGGGCCCCCAGGGGTTCCTGTTCATAGTTTTCTGACACCTGCTAGGTCTTCCAGTGGACATAGTCCTGGAGACATTTGCTGGTTGGGGACTGAGCCTGGTTCTTAGCATTGGGCCTCTTCAGGTCCCCCCAGTGGAAACGGAGTTGGGTGGTGATGTGAAGAGAGAGGGTCCCATGTTGCTCTCTCGTCCTGTCTCCAGCCCGCCTATGTGCTGCAGATCTTCCCGCCCTGTGAGTTCTCCGAGAGTCACCTGTCCCGCCTGGCCCCTGACCTCCTTGCCAGCATCTCCAACATCTCTCCCCACCTCATGATTGTCATTGCCTCCGTGTGAGCTGCTAAGCAGTCACCACCTCAGTGAATCAAAACAAAGGACAACCCAGCCAAGCAGAGGAAGAAGCTGCTGAAGGGGAGACTCCACTGCCAGACGGCCAGCCTCGCTGTCCGGCCGCCCGGCTCAGTCGGACAGACTTCCTCTGGGAGTGGTGCTGCTACCTTGTATGTTTACATGATGCTTTAGCCCAAGGACACATCACCAACCAATGGACTTGCAGACACCCTGGGGCTGGGTTTCTCTCTCCTCTTTTTGGAGAAAAAGAACAGGGCAGTGGAATAAAAATTTTTTTTGTTTGTTTTTAAGAAACAGGAAAACAGAACTGCCTTTGCACTAAATTAGTGACTTGGACTTTTGCCCAGTGAAGACAGGCTGTGACACTCTGGATGTCTCATATGTAGACACACATCGTGGACTCAACGCAGGAAAGACTTTAAACTTCTGCAGAGACCTTGGGGTCAAGGAACATTTCATTGGGTTTTTCTGTCCCTCCACATCTCCCTTGCTCATTTGGATGCATCACCTTAATTCTCCTGCTACCACCGTCTTTGATTCACCGGGATGTACAGTTTACAGTTGAAGAGCAAACAGAAAGGTTTTCTCTTGGTGGGATATGCAGAACTTGGGATGTGTGTATATATAAATATATAATATATATAAATATATATAATACTGACTGAAAAAATCCAATCCCCCGACATACATTTTTTTTAATCTGTGCCAAAAATGTGTTTTCAGAGGAAATCTTATTTTCATATTCAGACTTTGTATTGCCCACTCATTTGTATAAGTGCGCTTCGGTACAGCACGGGTCCTGCTCCCGCGATGTGGAAGTGTCACACGCCACCTGTACAAAAAGACTGGCTAACCCCTCTTCCTATTACCTTGACCTCTCCCCCAACTTCCTAACACTTATTAATTTATGAAACTGTTTTTCTCAGCGCAGTTTTGTTTTGTGTGTCCATTGGATTACAAACTTTATTAAAAAATATAAAACACACCAAGTGTGAATGTGATTGCCACTTGGGTGGGAGGATGAACCATGGCCTTGGCTTATGGGAACAATTAACCCTCATCCCGCTTTTGCTTCCCGTGTCAAGTCTGTATATGGGACCTATTTCCCTTCTGCCTCCTACTCAGTCCTCCTCCCCAAGTATAATTTTTGTCTTGTACAAGAGATTTTTGTCATCGACATGGAACTTAACCATTTCTCACTCTTGCGGTGTCTTCAAGCTCCTAATTGGTTCTTAGGTAACGTGGAAGGCACTTCCAATTTTGATACAGAATATAACCACACTCCATGTTGTCTCAGAAATGTCTCAGCAAACTTTGGTTTCTTGTCTCTTGCCCCTCCCTTCCAGTGTGAAGCAGGCTGCCTCCTGCAGATGCAGTGGCCTGCTTGGGATCCTTGGGGCTCGTTTGATCCTGTATCTGCCTCCAGACAGGAGGATGAGGGTTGTGGACAGGCTTCTCCTGCAGCTGGATCCTCTACAAGCTGTGGAGTTGACGTAGGGACAGGGACATGGGGACTACAGAGTTGGTGGTCTCACTTGCAATGCCAATGGCCTCCTACGGATGGGCTTGTTCTGGTGTGAGAAGATGGCATCCCCCTCTAAATGGTGGAGCACAGGTGCTGGGGCCAACTGTGGGAAGGGGGTCGAGACGGTACCTCCTGACTCCTTGCTGACAGGAGTAAGAAAGCTGCTCTGCCAGCCCCCCACCTCCCCATCAAAGCTCTTGGCTACTCCTTCCTGTTCCTCTGGGCTCCCAGCCTGGTGGCCCAGATGCCATCTTTTGAACCTTCCCAAAAGATGATAGCACTGGCTTGGCCTTAGTCCTCAGGCCACCTTGCTGAAGCAAGTGTGGCATCCGTCTCCTCCCCCAGGCCCATCAGAGCCAGGCCAGGGACCTGGGCCTGGCATTCTCCTTTGCCTGGGCCTGGCACTCTCCTTGGCCTCCCTTGCCACTCTTGCTGAAAGGACCCCTAAGCCAAGCCTGGCAGCAGTGTCCTGTGAGCCAGGTTTGCCCTGGGGTACCGCAATCTCTCCAGCCCGAGTATGCTGCCCACTCATCAACTTGGGGCCAAGCAGCCAGGCCGGCTCTGCTTCCAGTTGCATTCAACAGGAAGGGTGGGCTGACCTTCTCAGGAAGGCTGTTCCTGGGTGGTGCGGCCCTTCTGTGGCATCAGCCCTAACTGCCAACTCCCTACCCACCCCACAGGGACCTACAGGCAGCATTAGAAAATAATCCAATTTATTCTCTCTAGGGAACAGGTCACCCTTCCCGGTTCCAGGGTGCCATCCATCCTTAAATAAACAGTCAGGAGAAGGGCTGCCAGCTCACTCAGCAGGCGGTGGACATTCAGGAGCTGTAGGGGAGGTCTCTGCCAGTGCAGGCTGGCCCTCAGCCCCGTCCCGAGGACGGAAGACCAGCTCCCCAGCCTGCAGCACCTGCCCAGCAGGCCATGTGCCACCTGGCCCGTACTGCTGGTAGAAGTCCGCGTCTGTCTGGAACATGACCAGTGCCTGTGCTGTATGGATCCGCACGTGCTGAGCCAGGCTGTTGGCATCCAGGAACTTATCCCCACAGGAGTCACAGGCGTAGAGGATGTGAGTGTTGGGGTCTTCTTCCTGTACTTGCTTCACAGCTTTGCTGATCTCAGCCTTCAGGACTTCCGTCTCATCGGCTGTCACTGCAGCTCCCACTGGCACCACTGTGAGCTGAGTGATGGCTGTCGCCGCCAGTGCCTCAGTGGCCAGCGTGACCATGTCATCCACAGTGACCACGCTGACCTCACTGCCCTCCTCGGGCTCCAGGATCTTGATGCCTGCCTTGCCCTGGTGCACCGTCTTCACATGGGAGCGCAGGTTGTCTACCCGGTTGAAGCCACGCCCACACTTATCACACAGGTAAGGCTTCTCTCCTGTGGGAGCAAGGTTCTCTCTTTCCTTAGGGGGAAGGGGCCACAGGGGTGGGGTGGGAGGCCCTCAATGACTCCTTTGCCCAGCAACCCTTTTACAGTAGGAGGTGCTCTGGGGCGGCCACTAGAGCTGCACAGATGCCTCCCGTGACATTGGCTCCTCTGGAAACTCTAGGAAAATGGGGTCCTTATTTGAATGGAACTGCCTTTAAGGCCACCTGCAGCAAGAGGCAGCACCTGAGGCTGGGGTCTCGGGGTCCCCTCCTTCTCCCTGCTCCCCACAGGCACGGTGGGGGCATGGCTCACCAGTGTGGATGATGATGTGCTTGGACAGGTCCCCCACGTTCACGAAGGCCTTGTTGCACACGCTGCACTTGTGTGGGCGGATGTTGTCGTGGTGGCGAATATGATTGGCCAGCTGGCTGGACTGGACGAACCTGTGGGGCCACAGGGAGGAGCTCGCATGGAACCGCCCCAGCCTGGGCCTCCTGCCTCACCCTCTAGACTGAAAAGGACCCCTGGGACCAGAGCCTGGGTGTGGGCAGCAGTCATCCCAGTCCCCAGCCAAGCCCCCAGTTTGTCTTCTGGGCCCCCTCACTGTGGGGTGTCTGGGCGATGGATGTGGCGGGGTGGGCAGGACCTCTTGCCGCAGCGCTCACAGACGTAAGGCTTCTCCCCGGTGTGCTGTTGCACATGGGCGATGAGGGAGCTGGCCTGGGTGAAGGCCTTGCCACACATCACACATTGGCACGGCTTCTCACCCGTGTGGATGCGGACGTGCCTCTGCAGGGCGCCGGGGTCCGCGAACTGCCGCTGGCAGTGGATGCACACGTAGGGCTTCTCCCCACTGTGGATCCGCAGGTGCCGCTTCAGGTTCCCTGAGGTGGTGAACTGCTTTCCACACTCTCGGCACTTGAGGGGCCCGTCCGCGATGTGGATCTTCAGGTGGGCCTTCAGGTTCCCCACCTGTGCCCAGGGAGAGGTCAGGGGGGCCACCCCGCAGAGCTCGGCCTTGGGCCCTCTCACCTGCCCCTCCCACCAAGGAGCAATCACTTCTCAGGCTTGCCACGCCCATGAAGTCTCCATCTCTCCTGGGTCAGGAGAGCTCCCAGGTCCCAGGGGTGAGAGGCAAGCCACCCCACCCCATTCTTTCAGGCCCAAACCCCATCCTGACTCGGCCTGCCCTCTCGGTTGCCTCAGCGGGGCAGCCAAGAGCTCTCCTGCAGGAGGAGCTGGGGCTGGCCCTGTTTCCTGGGTGAACAGGCTGATGAGCTCCTAGAGGCTGGGGCTGTGCTACCCCCCACCATATGGCATGCGTGGGGCTGCTGGGGGCTCCCAGGTGCTGGCTCGGGGAGGGGTCCGCACACCTGGTTGAACTTCTTGTCGCAGTGTGGGCACTTGTGCTCCTTGTCTGTGTCGTGGGTCTCCAGGTGACGCATCTTCGAGGTGGGGTCGGAGAAGGAGCGGCCACAGTAGTCACACTGGTAAGGCTTCTCGCGGCTGTGCACCAGCTGGTGGCGCTTGAGGTTGCCCGAGGTGGTGAAGAGCTTGCCGCAGTCCTCGCAGCGGTAGCGCGCCTCGCCTGAGTGCCGCTTCTTGTGCAGGTTGAGCAGGCTGATGAGCCGGTAGCTCTTCCCGCACTCCTCGCAGCCGTAGGGCTTCAGGGGGCTACGGGGCCAGAAGGTGACAGGGAGGCAGGGCTCGAGAGGCCCGGCCAGGCAGGGGCCAGGGCAGGAGGCCAGCCTGGGGCAGTACCTGTGTGTCTTTTCGTGGGCCTTGCACGCGGCCGGGTCAGAGAAGGCCTTGCTGCACTCCCGGCACGAGAAGGGCTTCTCCCCCGTGTGGATTCGGATGTGCCGCTTGAAGTTCCCTGTGTGCGTGAACTCCTTCCCACAGTCCTCGCACTTGTGGATGACGGAGCCGTAGGCCTTGGATTCCGTGCGGTCGCCGTAGGTGCCTGAGCGCAGGCCCCGGGCCTCGGTGCCAAGCTCCTGCCCCGAGTCTGTGCCTGCCGACTCCTCGTTCTCGTTCTCCTCGGGGGCCTGTCCGTTCTCCAGCTGGGGGCCCTCCTCCTTGACCTCGTCAGGCCCCGTGCCCTCCTCCTCTTGCTCCTCTTCCCCTTTCCAGGCAGGCTCCACCTCCACTTCTGTGGAGAGAAGGGCAGGCACGGAGTTGCCTCAGAGGGTATCAGGGCCTCGCACCTAGGCCTGGGTCTGGGACCCACACGCAGCCCTCTCTGCCTAAGCACCTGTCAGGGGCACCGGCAACATGTGGGAGGGACAGTAAATGGCACCAGCACTGGCCAAGGAAAACCCCCTGGGGGTCTATGACCTCGGTATTTGCCGCTTGGGGGACGCAGGTGGGCTGGCTCAGCCAGCTGGGGTGGGCGCTGTCAGCCGGCAGGCACTGGAGGGTTGCTGTGGGTAGCAAGGCACCCCTGCCCAGTGCTCAAAGCCGGGAAGCAGCAGAAGCTCCAGGGCTTGGAAAGATGTGCCTGTGCTCACAGACACATGGCTAGCATGGTCAGCCAAGGAACGACCTTGAGACTCAGGAACATGCGAAGACCAAGTGTGTCCGAAAGCTGGAGTGCGTGGTGGCTCCAAGTGGGACTGGCTGGAGGGAGGAGGGGAGGCCCCAGTGCACAGTGGAGGCAGGGCCCTGGGAGGATGCACCGGAGAGGGCCTGGTCCTGGCTGGGCGGGGCTACCTTGCTCCGCACTCTCCGACACAGCAGCCTCAGCTTCTGCAGTAGCCATGCCACTCGTGGGGTCGGGCTTGAGCTCCACAGGCGGCGGCTCCCGGGGCGCGTCGGCTTTCTCCGTCTGCTCTGCACCTGGGTGGGGGAAGCACCGGAGGCTGGATTGCTACCCTCTGTCCAGGGGTCGGATACCTCTCCTGGACCAGTGCCCTGGTGGTGGCTATGCGTGGCCCAGGAGGGGAGGCCCCAGCATACCCCTGGCTCAGGCTACTCGTGTCTGCTCTGGCTGGAAGAGACCCCTGGAACACACAACAGGCCATTCTGGGTAACACAAGCTCAAGAGGTGCAGGTGTCCATGGCACCTGTCCCAAGGCAGCCCTCAACTATCCTGTGCCCAGGCCACTGGGAGGTGACAAGGCAGCTGGCTGCATTCTCAGCATCTGACTCACCGCTGGCCGCACTCTGGGCCTGGCCGCCGCGCTCCTCCTTGAGGTCCCTGCTGGGGCCTGTGGATGCGCTTCGTCCTGCCTGCTCCAGCCTGCTCAGTGTGCTGGTGGCCGCCTTCTCTTTGGCTCTCTTGTCCCCTCCTGGAGATGGAACAGGGCAGACCTGCCATTTCCCACCATTTGGAGGTGTGAGGTGGCCCAGAACTTGGCTAGGTCTTCCTCATCCTCCCTAGGGTACCTCTAAGTAGTGGTTTGCTATTTTCATTAACCCAGTTATTCATAGGGCACCCACTCCATACCAGGCTGCTGGCTGGGCACCAGGAACACAACAGTGCTGGTTCATGCCAGTGTGGGACACGCAGAATGGTTGAGAAGGCAGACCTCACGTGTGCACTAAGGGAGCTGATCAGAGGTCAGCACTTGGAAAGGGAGGAATGTGGCTTCTGGAAGTCTCCAGCAAGGTACCTGGCCCACAATGGGCGTCTGAGGGCTTTATCTCAGCAGCTAAGGGGAGCAGAAGGAGGGGCTCAGGAGAAGAGACCCGCAGGAGGGGCTAGGAGCAAACTCTGCCCATGTGCAAAGGCACCAAACCAGGCACAGCTCCCGGGTGCTCTGCAGGGGAAAAGCAGACAGAGAGGCCACCCTCAGACCTGAGGCTAACCCTTGCCAGCACCCTTGACTAAGTCAGGGCCAGATGAGGAAACTGAGACACAGAAAGTCAGAGGCAGAGCCCACATCAAAAGCCAGGGCCTCTGGCCATCTGCTTGGTAGCAGGTGCCAATAACCTACCTTCTGTGGCCAAGGCCTCTGTGTTTCCCCTAGGGCTGGTGGCCGGCTCAGCGAGTGACTTGAGGGCATGGCAGGCCGTGATGATGTCCTGCATCTGGAGGAAGGTGGCCACGGCCAGCACATCATCCACGTTCTCAGGGCTCAGGCTCAGCTTGGCTGTGTACATAAACTCCAGCACCTGCCCCAGGCCTGCCGAGGACAGAACAGCTGTCACAGACCCACCTCAAGACCCAGCACTGGTAGCCTGCCTGCCACTCCACTCAGCAGCAAGATGCAGGGATTTAGGAACAGCGGAGTGGCAAGCCTGCATCACCCCATCTCCTGTGTGGGGAGGAGGCAGGTAACCTGGGGATCTCAGCACTGCCAACAGCCCTTGAAAAGAAGAGCTCACCGAGGGTCTGAATGTCTGCCCTGCATGGATAACAGGAGGTGTGAACACCTGTCCTGCATGGAGAACAGGAGGTGTGAATGCCTGCCCTGCACGGAAAACAGGAGGTGCGAACACCCACCCTGCAGAGAGGACAGGAGGTGTGAACACCCGCCTTACACAGAGGACAGGAGGTGTGAATGCCTGCCCTGCATGGAGGAGGATGGGCTGTGAATGCTGTCCACGCATGCAGAAAAGAAGGTGTGAATATGAACCCTGCACGGAGGACAGGGGGTATAAACGCCCACCCTGCACGGAGGACAGGGGGTATAAACGCCCACCCTGCACGGAGGACAGGCAGTATAAACGCCCACCCTGCATGGAGGATAGGGAGTATGAATGCCCAGCCTGCACTGAGGACAGAGTGTGAATGCCTGCCTTCAACGAGGACAGAGGTGTGAGGGCCCACCCCGCATTGAGGACAGATGGTTTGAACACCTGCCCTATACACCCTCTACTGCTGGGCTTCACCATGGAAGTGAAGGACACTCCGACCTGACTTTCATCAGGGCTCTGCTACCAAATCTCTGACTGACTGACCTCCAGGCCAGTCACTGACCTCTTTGGGTCTCAGTTTCCACCTCCATAAATTGGTAGAATAATATCTTCCCTGGGCATGTCATGCCATTCTGGGTTGGGAGTCCGAATCCAGGACCAGCTCCTCCTACAATCCCAAGGTCTTGCTGACACTGCTCCCAGCCCCCAGGCCTTCCCCATCACCTCTCCCTACACTTCTATTTAGCACTGAGGTAGATACTTCAGGACTGACTCAGCCAGGGAATACAGCCTGCCTGCTCTCTGCCCCTCCCAATGAGATTTTCCTGTGTTCACTGCGGCCTAGAGCTCATCATGAGCCCTTCCTGCCAGTTCTCCCCTTACTACTTCACCCCCAATCAAAACAGACCCCCAAAAGGTGGGAGGAACTTGGTACTGACATGCTCATGGCCTGAAGCCTGTGCAGGAGGCCTGGTGCACCCCACAGCCTGCAGGTGCTGCCCCTGGAGGGCCTGGCATAGCACAGGGCCAGCCACAGCTTCTGGCCCTCAGCAAGCTCAGCTCCAGCCCTGACGGGGTACCTGCCGCGTTACTGATGTCCAGGTGCACCACGTCCTTCTGGTCCACGAAGAGCATCTTGAAGTACTCGCTGCAGGCTGCCAGCACTGCTTTATGGGCCTTAAAGTGAACACCATCCACCACAAAGGTGCAGTCACAGAGAAGCCCCAGCTGCCGCTGCTGGTTCAGCTGTTCCAAGACGTGCTGGCTGTGCTGGGGAAAGTCCATGGCTGCAGAAAGCCAGAGGGCCCTGGGGTTAGCAAGGAGAAAGGGTGCCGGCCACACTCAAGAGTCACCCCTCAACTCCCAGGCAAGCACCATGGAGAAGACAGAGTTAAAACAAGTGAGGGCATTTCTGCCCCCAAAAGGGCAGATCCCTCCAGACACCCCACTGCAAGCCAAACTCAACCACCTGGCGGCTCTTGCATGCCTGGGTCTACTGGCCAAGAAAAGTGCCTCAAACCAAAATGCATCGGGCACCAACACGAGGCAGCTGCCTCTGTATCCAGCCTGGTAATGACATTAAAAAGCCAAAAAAGTGAATAAACATAAAACACTGATTACCGCCATGATTTAAAAAATGAAAAGACATGGTCACTTTAACATTTGTTACAAAAAGAATGCATGACAATCTTAGAATAGGGGACAGATGTTTCCATTGGACACGTTGGTCTTTAATAAAACTTTTCTATTTTGTTCTTATTTTTCACATTCTCTCATGGGCAGGTGAAGACAAGATGGTGTTTCATCACCCAGTGTTGCAGAGCTTGGCCCCTCTCAGGCTCTGAAGGTTCCCTCATCCCCTGCCGAAGCCCAGATCTCCCTCTCTTTCTGATTCATGGGCTTGGGGAACTACCTAGAGTTGCAGAGTCTTCTGACTTCAGAAACCTGTGTCCTGGTGGCCGTCTCAGGAGAAACAACAAACTCTGATCCTGACCCCAAGAGTGGCCGACCTGGCCACTTCTCTGTCAAGGGCCTCACTTCATGCCTGGAAATCCCACAAGTGAAAATGCTCAGAAAAATTCCGTGGCCCGGTGCCCGGCAGTCTTGAACCGCACAAGCTGTGACTAAGTATTTAAAACAGCTCTCACTCCCGCCCCCACACCACCCAGAGTCAGCGTCGAGATCAGCAATTGCCTAGGGAAAATAAGCAGGACCTCTTTTCTAGAAAGAACCCATTTCAGAATGTTTGAAGAGAAAAATCAATACCCACTGTCTGGGATCACATCAGACAGATTCAACTGGGCACAGCTGTCAAGTCCTGGCCCAGGCTCTGCTAAGGGCGGTGGGTCTCTGCCTACTCCTCCTCTTCTCCGAGGCCTGAGTCTGCACAGGGCTGCCCCTGCTGCTTCTGGGAAGGTGAGAAGGACACTGGGGCTCTCTGCCCTCAGTTTCAGCAGCTCTGCCCTGGCTCGAGCACTCCCCTGTGACATCAGCCTCTTGGGGGTGAATCACTGCTGCAGTTCTGAAGCCGCTGTGACCATGTATGGCTGTCAGGCTGTGATGTGCCGCAGAGGAAGCCACGCCCCTCCTGCCAGCACAGGTCTGCCAGCCTTGAAGGGCACGAAGGCCCCCTACCACGTAATGCCTGGGAAACTTTTCACAAATGGGAGTAATGTATCTGCTGAGCCGGGGGAAGTGATGCAGCAAACAAGCAGGGAGCGTGGCAGTGGCAACAAGCATGAGCCACTGCGCTGCAGCCTCCGAGCCACACGTTCAGCGTTGCTGCTGCTGCCAGAGACCCAGAAACAGCCGCTCCTTCCCCCGACACTGGCCGGCTTCAGCTCTCAGTGGCATTCCTAAATGGCTGTGGCTAGAGCCCTAAGTGTAAGCACTGGAGAGCCAGGGCCAGCACCGAAGTCAGGAGGTAAGGCCCTGGGGCGGCTGGTCCCACACCAAAGCCAGGGGGCTGGGAACTGCACACGGCCACCTGGTGCAAAGCCTAGAGGCCTTTCTCTCCCGTTCTTAGTCCCTGGAAGCAGCAGGGTCCCATTTGTGACCTGAAGGAACGAAAGGGAGAATCATGGCTGCGCTGCTCTTATGCGCTGGATGTGGGAGGCACCAGTGTCTGGCCTGTGGGTCAAGACCTGAGGGCACAAAGGGCAAGGTGGCCCTAGGCCACGTCAACCCTAGGCTCTCTTCTGGCTGTGGAAAAGGTCACGTGAGCAGACAGGTGTGTGGGTGGCAAGCACTGGGCTCAATCACTAGTCACCCCCATATAGCCCTAGCAGCCCCAAGTGCGGAAGAGGGGAACACAAGGGCCTACACAGGGCAAAACGCTTAACTGGGTTCAGAAGCAACCCAACTGGAACTTGCAAGTGAGGCCCAACCCTTTTCTCCTGGCTATATGCCAACTTCCTCACCTTCCCCAGGAGCCAACCTGACACCTGAGCCGGGAGGGAGGGTCTCCCAGGTGCTAAAACAACCCAGAGGTACAGAGAACCCTCTAGCAGGAAAACCATCTGACCTGCTGGGAAGATACATGTGAGAAAACTCCTAGCCAAGTGAAGGGACAGGATCAATCCGTCTTGCCTGGGGCCCAAGGCTGGGATGAACCACCCTGTGGCCACGTGCCCTGGGGCTTCCCACAAGTGCAGCCTCACCCAGCTATACAGCTGTCCTGGGCCCAGATGGATGGATGGATGGATGGATGGATGGATGAGCTACATAGATTTGATAAGGCACATTCCCTAGAGAATAAAATAGTAAAGGCCCTGAGGACAGGGTAGGTGGTAGCCCAACACCCCTCATGCCACCACCTGCCAAGAGAGCAGCTGTGTGCCCATGAGTAATGTTCTCCACCCCACACCAACCGCACTCTTCCCATGCAAGATGCCCGCCCAGCAGTGGGCTCCTCCCACACATGGGTGTTAGCAGGAGAAACAGGAGTCTATAACCCTCTGAGGCAGCTCCAACAGAAATGTACCAAAAGGGAAGAAAATAGGAGAGCCGATCATAAGAGGGAAGGAGGAAGAAGTAAAGATGGGCAAAGTAAGGGAAGGAAAGAAAGGAGGGAGGGAGGGAGGGAGGGAGGGAGGGGCCCTGCTCCCACAGAGAGATCAGCAGCAGCTGAAATGCACTCTCCAGTACAATCTGGAACTGGCCTCCCAGGGGTGCAAGAGCAGCCTGAGGGGCGCAGGAGGGGGTGTGCCAAGTGCTAAATGGTGTCACCTGCAGAACTGTGTCATTGTGGACTTTATAACTGAAGCCTCACCCTCATGAGGCAAGAGCGGCTCAGGGTCCCCCAGGCAGCCGGGAAGCTCGAACAGCCCCTCTCCCAAGGCCCGTGGTAAGACTCTGGGTCCTTCCCTCAGAGGGGCTGAGCTAGAGCTAGGCGGTCCCCCACCTCCAACCCACATGAACTGCTCTGGAGGGATCACCAGCCCGTGTCCTAGTTCCTTCCTTATCTGCTCCTCAGTGACAGGAACCCAGCAGGATGGCCAAGCTTGGATGGACACAGAAGAGGAGCTGGGAGCGAAGGGATGGGCAGCTCCCAGGAGCATCCCTTCCTGAGTGCGTGCTAGGAGGTGCTGTCTGGGGAGACGTTAACCACAGTCATCAGATCCACAGCCAGCCTGCTCCCCAGCGCCCCCAGGTAAGCAGGCACAGAGGGTGAAGAAATACTGCTCCCACCAGGAAGCCTGTCCCCACCCACCCTTGGAACGCAGTACGCATTGCTCAAGCACGAGTGTCAGGGTCCCTGGTCTTTACTTCATCTTGCGTCATGGGCGATAAATACAGGCATTAGTTCAAGCGACTTCTAAGGAAGACCCTAAAACTTTAGATCCACAGAAAATGCCAACAGACAAGACCACAGAGCCCAGCAGCCCAAAGTCCTCATTTTAGATGCAGACTGACCCGATCTCCCCCTTCCAAAGTCCTGGCTGCAATTGGGCACCTTTCCTCTGACGCCTCCAGTCACTCAGTTTTTCTCCCTGACCTCAGGTGTCAGAGCTGGGATGCTGTCCAGATGACCAAAAGCTTGGCTGGACACATGGCCCTGGCCTCCCTCACGAGGAATTCACTGGAGAACAAAAGAGTGAGGCACTGGGGACACCTGCACCGTGAGTCCAGACAGACAAACCAATGCAGCAAAACGGACACAGGCAACGCAGGGCCCCTCTCAGGATGGCCAACAACGCCTCTCCTGCCAGGGCCCACCACGCCTCCCATGGAGAGATGGTGTCTTTTTCCCTCCCGGTGGAACCTGGAGGGCCCAATGAGGACTCTGACATGGGGACTCTGACCATCAGGATGCAGGGGCTGTGCCAGTTTCAGACCTAAACCTAAAGAAGCCTGGAAGATTTTGCTCTGGCTCCTGGGAACTCAGCTGCCGAGCTGGAGGAAAGCCCAGCCTCCCGAGTGAGTGGGAAACGCATGGAGGGGCTCTGGGGACAGGGCACATGGGGAAGAGCAGGGGCCACTGACAGCACCAAGGCTCTGCAGTGAGGGACACACTTTCCTGCACCTCCCAGCCCACGTGCACTGCCCGCACGGCCTCAAACAACGCCTGGGGAGCAAGTGACTGCCTGTCCACCCACAAAACTGTAAGAAATACTGACCCACTGATGACTTAAACCACTGGGTTTGGGGGTGGTTTGCTGCGCAGCAAGAGATAACTGAGACAGACGGTAAAACTATAAAGCAAAGGAAGTGATTAAGTCAAAGGTTCAGGATGATGGTTCTCTCTAGATGGGGAAGGGCAAGCAGGGGACTTCTGAGATCTTGGAAGAGTTCTCTTTCTTTACTTAGAGTCCCCTGGATTTACTACTTAAACTCAATGTGTATATTTCATATACATTTAAATGAAAACATATTTCAATTAAAAAATATTTTTTTTTCGTAGAGGCAAGATTCTACCATGTTGCCCGGGCTGGTCTCAAACTCCTGGGCTTAAGCGATCTGCCTGCCTCAGCCTCCTAAAATGCCAGATTACAGGCATGAGCCACTGCACCCAGCCATTTTTCAAAAATTTTAATAAGAAAAAAGGTTCAGTTGCCAGACTTGATCCAGTCATGGCACAGAGTATGCAGGCCAAGGTTGGGTTGCTCCCAAGCATGATCCCCACCATGCTCGCCAGGGCTGCCTTGAGGCCCAGCATGGCAGCAAGGGTCAGAGGAGCTAAGAGGGCAGCCAAGGCTCCCACAGGTGGGATTCAGAAGGGCTGGCCCCAGAAAACACCACCCATTGCATCTGCCTTGCAGTTCCAAAGCACCACAGACTGCTGAGTAAGAGTTTCTGTTTGGGGTGTGAAATCTACTCTGGTGCCAAGTTCTACACTGCTGCCTCCACAATGCAGGGATTCCAGTGGCAGCTGAGCCCCATGGAAGCAGCAGAACCTCCGGGGACAGGTCCAGCAGGACCTGGGTCCGAGTTCCGCCACCCACCTGCAGGTGATCTCCAGGAAAGCTTCTCCAATGGCCAACAGGGCTAATGGTGTGATTTCCTTTGTGAGGGGATTAAATTAAGTAACATCTGTCAAGGCCCTGTACAGCGCCTGGCATATCGTGAGCACGCGCAGCAAGCTCCTGTTACCAGGAAGCAGACGTGCAGACGACAGTTTTGCTTTTGTAGGCCAAAGACTATCAGATGGGCACACTGGGTACCTTTGAAAACTATGTGGTGACTTGACCTTGTTAAGAGGTTGTAATCATAACCCATCACTCCTTCTAAATGCAATCTGGAAAAATCCCGGAGCACAATTAGCATGAAAAGAGGGAGGGGGTGACGGGAGGGGCACTGAGTGGAGAGAGATCTGAGTGATGGTCTCTGCTGGGAGGCACTTTACACTGAACTGTTAAACCCCAGGGGTGCTCCCAGGTGAAGGCTGGAGTGCGTGCCCAGAGTGCTAAGTAGCTCCACAGAGTACAGCTCCATCTCAGAGTCAAATGGGCACCCGCCAAACATGAAATATGACCCGGCTTATTAGCACGAACTAAACTACTGGCAGGGTTTCCAAACTGCCACAAAGGGAAGCCGTTAAGCCAGGAAACAACTAGCCTACCACAGAGAAACACTGATCTTCACAAACAGTCCTGGCTCCCAGAACAAGCTGCGCCCAGCTCTGAGCCTTGACAGATGCCTGAGGAACATCCAGGTGCTTGAGGAACCTAATGGCAGGTGAGGAGGATCACCACTGGCTTCCAGTTGCTCAGCATTCTCGATTTTCTAGAAATACAGTTTCTGTTGGCTCAACATAAACTTCCAAAGGAGCCAGGCATGGTGGCTCACGTCGGTAATCCCAGCATTTTCGGGAGCCAAGGCGGGAGGACTGCGGAAGGTTTGAGACCAGCCTGGGCAACATGGTCAAACCCCGTCTCTACAAAAAAAATTTTTTTTAATTACCTGAGTATGGTGGCACAACCTGTGGTTCCAGCTACTTGGGAGGCTGAGACAGGAGGATAGATTAAGCCCAGGAGGTCGAGGCTGCAGTGAGCTATGATTGCGCCACCGCACTCCAGCCCGGGCGGTGGAGTGAGACCCTGTCTCAAAAACAAACAAATAAAAAACCTGTGGCCAGGCGCGGTGGCTCACGCCTATAATCCCAGGACTTTGGGAGGCCGAGGTTGTTGACTCACTTGAGGTCAGGCGTTCGAGATCAGCCTGACCAACCATGGCAAAATTCCATTTCTACTAATAATACAAAATTAAGCTGAGCTCAGTGGCTCACGCCTGTAATCCCAGCACTTTGGGAGGCAAAGGTGGGCAGACCATGAGGTCAGGAGTTTGAGACCAGCCTGACCAACATGGTGAAACCCCGTCTCTACTAAAAATACAAAAATTAACCTGGCGTGGTGGCATGCGCCTGTAATCTCAGCTACTTGGGAAGCTGAGGCAGGAAAATCACTTGAATCCAGGAGGCAGAGGTTGCAGTAAGCCAAGATTACGCCACTGCACTACAGCCTGGGAAACAGAGTGAGACTCTATCTCAAAAAAATTTTTTTTAATAAAAACGAAAAATACAGAATTACCCAGTGTGGTGGCGCATGCCTGTAGTCCCAGCTACTCAGGAGGCTGAGGCAGGAGAATCACTTGAACCCTGGAGGCAGAGGTCACAATGAGTCGAGATCGCACCACTGCACTCCAGCCTGGGTGACAGAGTGGACTCTGTCCCCAAAAACAAACAAATAAAACTTCCAAGGAAATGGAAGTTCACATAAGGCCAGCCTTGTGAGCATGAAACCTACCTGCCCAACCCCACCAACCACCCCAGTTTGACAACACATTTCTCTGAATACAAGAGATGGCAGAGAAGCAAAGATGAACAGAACCAACCCTGCTGCCACTTTCCTTCTCAGCCAGCAAACACTCTTCTTAAGACTGGGTTTCTCAAACTTTTAAAATCACTTTCTCCTTTAGATAAACATACAAATCTCAGCCCCTCCCAACAACCTGACTCTGGTATTTCCCCTGGAGAGTGCCCGTTCCCAGCTTAAGAATCACTGCTATCTTCTACACAGTCCCACCAGCCAGGGGTTCAGCAGTATTTTCTGAAGTTTGTATTATTAAAAAAACAGACTTCTTTAAATCTTAAAAATGTCTAAATATAAATGAAATTTCGATGCTGACTTT
>NW_016107330.1:6671000-6677386 GCF_001604975.1 Cebus imitator
TTTTTGAGACGGAGTTTCACTCTTGTTACCCAGGCTGGAGTGCAATGGCACGATCTCGGCTCACCGCAACCTCCGCCTCCTGGGCTCAGGCAATTCTCCTGCCTCAGCCTCCTGCGTAGCTGGGATTACAGGCACGCACCACCATGCCCAGCTAATTTTTTTGTATTTTTAGTAGAGACGGGGTTTCACCATGTTGACCGGGATGGTCTCGATCTCTTGACCTCGTGATCCACCCGCCTCGGCCTCCCAAAGTGCTGGGATTACAGGCTTGAGCCACCGCGCCCGGCTGACTTTGCTTTTCAAACTGTACAACTCCTACTATCTTTCAGATTTAGGCCGGGCACAATGGCTCACACCTGTAATCCCAGTACTTTGGGGGGCTGAGACTGAAGGATCACTTGAGGCCAGAAACTTGAGATCAGCCTGGGCAACATAGTGAGACCCCATCTCTACAGAATAAAAATTTAAATATTAGCTGGGTTGAGCTCTGACTGCACCACCGCACTCCAGCCTATGTGACAGAGAGAGACCCTATCAACACGATCACCAATAACAAAAGGTTAGCCATACTTTTGAAAGACAGACACCCCACTGCCTGATCACTGATGGACCCCGCTGCTTCAGGATTGTGCACGAAAGGGAAGGCTAGCTGGCCAATTACAACAGATGTCTGCTTGCAGAGATGATAATTAAAGCCACGAGGTAGAACAAGATATCCATGGGAGTGGGTATTGGATGAACAAGAGAAGAAACCAATGGACTCAGAATGCCAGCTCCAAACTTAACAGGGTGACCTCAGGCAAGCATCTCTGAGTTTTCAGTTGCTCACCTGTAAAATAGGAAAACCACCATCAACACGAGGGTTCAATGAGACAAGGAGACAGGAAGTACTGCCCAAATATTGGCAAAAGTGGAATTAGATATTACTTCTCTAACGCACCTCTGTGACTGATACACAGTTAAAAGGGAAATGATGAACTAATTACAACAAAAACAAACCAGGTGATCCCACGTGAAATCCCCATACCAGGGGGACACAGGGCTCCTGTGAACAGGATGACAGCTGGTCAAAGCCCTGGGAGGGCAGCTGGCAAAAGCTAATGGAGCCACAGCCTGCTCCAACGACAAAAAAGCACATAGGTATTGCTTCTCTCTCATCAGGCCTCTATTACACCACTTATGGCAGAAGGCCTGGGAGCTCAAGTTCAATAGAAGGGGATCTGGGGGTCTAATCTCCATAGCTGGTGGGCTGAGGGGATGGTGGAGGTTACTTCAAAGTCAACTGCAGAGCACTATCTAGTGCAGGGGGCCCTGGGATAAGGCTGGGTCTGAGATCCGGCCCCTCGACTAGGTGATGAGTGGGTGCTGCTAAGTGCCAACTTGGGAGGATGTAACCACACCTAGACAGATAAAGGCAAGAAAGATGTCCAGGCAGGGACAGCAGAAGCAGTGACGGCTGGAGGGCCAGGTGGAGAAGTGGCTCATGCCCCAGCATACAAGAGGAAGGAGGAGACAAAGTGATGAGAAACACAGCTGGACGGCCAGACACTCAGGCTGGGACCACCACACCAGGACTAAGTGATAACCTTCGCAGTCAGGAGCCACACTGGGACTTGAAAGCAGAAGATTAAATTCCACTGGGCTGGACCGTTGGGATGGGAAAAATGGGACGATGTCACCTCCTGGTGGCCCTAAATGGGTTTAGCTAGTGCAAAGAATTCAAAACACACATTATTCTTTCTGGACAGCCTGTACAAGTGGCCCTCCCACTAAATACTATTAAATCCTCTAAAAGTTTTAAGCAGCTCTTCTTGGAGTAGCTCAAAGTCTCTTAAAATTTAGTATCTGGCCCTTCCCAGTGGAAGGTAGAACACAACATTTGTCCAAAACCATAAACCCAGGCTAAGAATTTATACATCTTATTTTATTTGAGATGGAGTCTTGCCTTGTTGCCCAGGCAGGAATGCAGTGGCGCCATCTTGGCTCACTGCAACCTCCGCCTCCTGGGTTCAAGCGATTCTCCTGCCTCAGCCTCCTGAGTAGCTGGGATTAAAGGCGTGCCACCATGCCCAGCTAATTTTTGTATTTTTAGAAGAGATGGGGTTTCACCATGTTGGCCAGGATGGTCTCGATCTCTTGATCTCGTGATCCACCTGCCTCAGCCTCCCAAAGTGCTGGGATTACAGGCGTGAGCCACCATACCTGGCCCATCTTATTTTTAAAACACAACATCGACATCTCTGGAGGGTATACAGGAAACTGCCCCTCGGGGGAGCAGGGGAAGTGGGGAAGGAGCTGAACTTTTCTATATATTTCTTTTTTGTATTGTTTCCCCACTTGTAAACGCTATCTATTAAAAAATTAAAACTAAGAAAGCTAAAAAAGAATGGAGAGAAAAAGAGGAGGGAAATAGGGGGGGAAGGGAGAGGGAGAAGAGGGAGGGAGGGAGGGAGGGAGGGAAGGAAGAAAGAGGGAGAAGGAGGGAGGGAAGGAAGGAGGACAGTTGGAGGGAGGGAAGAAGGAAGGAAAAAAGGAAGGGAGGGAGGGAGGAAGGGGAGGGAGAAAGGGAAAAGACAAAGAGCGAGAAGGAGGGAGGGAGGGAAGGAGGAAGGAAGGAGGGAGGGAAGGAGGAAGGAAGGGGGGAGGGAGAGAGGAAGGAAGGAAGGAAAGAAAAAAAGAAGGGGAAAAGGAAGGAAGGAAGCCAGGTGCATGGTCCCAGCTAACTGGGAGGCTGAGGTGGGAGGATTGCTTGAGCCCAGGAGTTTGAGGCTGCAGAGAGCTATGATCACACCACTGCACTCCAGTGTGGGCAACAGAGTAAAACTGTATCAAAAAATAAAAATATAAAAGACAAGGAAAGAAAAGTAAATAATGCCCACAAAGCCAGAGACCTAAGTCCTTTATTTCCATCTACTGTAAAATCTTGAGATATTTTCTATAAGACCTGGTGACTGAAGCTTCTCAAAGGAAAAAATTTCTCATAAGGGAAATGGAAACTTGTGGTAATGTGTGCAGAGAATCAATGTATCACTCAGGAAAACAATATGAGCAGAAATTCCTTGAGGGGATGCCCCTAGTGCAGCAGCTGGTACCCTCATGTTCAAACACAGAGGAAGCCACCAACAGTGCGATGAAACCCAAGTCCTTCCCCCTGGGACACACATACACACAATCCACACGCAACCGTGGGGAGCTTGCCATGCCCACGACCCAGTTCAAACACTCCAAACTTGGAATCCAGCCAAGGCTAGTTAAGTGCCTCAGGCAGGAGTATTTGAATTTCTGTACCTCAACTTCCCTTCTGTACCTCAACTTCCCTTCTGTAAAACAGAGATGATGATGAAAGTTTCTTCATAAAGCTGCTGCTGGCCATCATCATTCTGTCATTACAAAGAAACCCACGCCAGCAAGGTTGATAAATTATAGAAAATAGTTGGCTTGAACTTGTTTTTAATTTTTTAAAAAAGAAAAAAATTATAGAAAAAAGCCCAATGCTGTCATCCTTGTCCTATCTCCTAGAAATGGATGTAAAAATTTCATCAGTAATCCAGGCACCGATCAGGTTTCAACCTGAAAAAGACCAGGAAAAGGCCCACACACTGCAATACTTCCTCCACTCGACAGGAATCAGAATAAAAGGCAGAAATGCTTAATACTTGATGGTAACCACCACCTTCTTTCTGCAATGGGCACAAGCATGCCAGGAGCAAAGAGGCTTTCATCGAGGATGAAGAACATGACAATCACAAAGGAAGGCTTAGATTGCCCATGATACTCTTGAAGATCAAGAATTCAAGCCAAAAGAATAAAGCAGGTTAAGTACGAACCAGAAATGGATGTAGCTCAGGCTCTTCAAATGTGACTGACTTTTTCTGGGTTTGGGTCCTCATTTGGATTAGGTAACTGCCAAGGTCCCTTGCAGTGTTCAGATGTAATACATGCTCCAGGCTCCAGCCTAGGCAACACAGCAAGACCCCATCTCTACAAAAATTAGCCAGGCATGCTGGTGCGTGCCTGTGGTACCAGCTACTTGGGAAACTGAGGTGTGAGGATCACGTAAGCTCACAAGGTTTGAGACTGCAGTGAGCAGTGACTGCACCACTGCACTCCAGCCTGGACAACAGACCCTGTCTCAAAAAAAGAAAAAAGATTTCATAAATGTTGAGTAAATGAATGAATGATTTCATTAATGAGACTGCCATGCATTTGAAATATAACAGATACAGTGCAACAATTAAAATGAGGCATTTACCTAGCAGCAGATTTTTTCCACTTGAAACTTTTCCTGGCCAGGCTCAGTGGCTCACGCCTGTAATCCCAGCACTTTGGGAGGCTGAGGCGGGCGGACCACGAGGTCAGCAGTTTGAGGCCAGCCTGGCCAATATGGTGAAACCCCTGCCTCTACTAAAAGTACAAAAAAAACTACCTGGACGTGGTGGCTTGTGCCTGCAGTCCCAGCTACTCGGGAGGCTGAGGCAGGAGAATCACTTAGACCCAGGAGGCGGAGCTTGCTGTGAGCTGAGATTGTGCCACTGCACTCCAGCCTGGGCAATAGAGGGAGACTCCATCTCAAAAACAAAACAAACAAAAAACAACCAAAAACAAAACTTTCCCTACAGTATTATCTTTAAGATTTCCAACTATGAGCATGAACTGTATAGGACATGAACACAAACTATGAAATACATATGGCAGAAGCCAACATCAGATTTTATATATCCTATTCCAAATAGGATTAAGCTCAGTTAAAATTCTGTAAATCTTCATTGGGAAAAAACTAAATGAGTAAGAGAATATTTTAGAGGAATATTTTGGGGATCCCGAAGCCTTAAGTTGGGCCTGGATAAACAGGGGTCAAGAACCCAATGTCTCGGTTTCTGATGATTTTTTAAAACTGCTGGGCTTCTCAATCCAGATGCAGAGGTGCTGTCCTACAGCGGAGGTTTTAGAAGCAGCCCTGTGAGGATTCAGAGAGGCTCAGGGGCCCAGGGCCGCCCTTCAACAAACAGTGCTGCAGACCTCCAGCCCCTCAAATCTCTACCACCTGCGGCAGCAATGAATCAGCAAAGCTGCTCCCGGGCCAAGCCTTGAAACGGAAGGCTTGCAACCCTGGCTGGTTTCCCGACCAGCCCTGCTTTGAAGTACGAGCTTCTGAGAGAAACTTGGAAATGACCCCCAAGTGTGGCCTGGTTCTTGTTCCTAGTGAGACCAGGGAGGTGGGGAAAATGGGATGGGGATGAAGACAGAGACACAGACACAGCTAGCGATGACATGGGGTGGGGTCCCAGTGGAGAAGTATATTTTATGATGTTAATATATATGCTTTATCAGTAAACCCGGAGCGGTGGCTCATGCTTGTAATCTCAACACTTTGGGACACCCAGGAAGGAGGACTGCCTGAGCTCCAGAGTTGGAGACCAGCCTGAGCAATATGGTAAGATCCTGTCTCTACAAAAAGAACAAAATAATTTAGCTGGGCATAGTGGCATGTGCCTGTGATCCCAGCTATTGGGAGGATGAGGTGGAAGGATCACTTGAGCCTGAGAGGTTGAAGCTGCAGTGAGCTGAGATCATGGCACTGCTGTTCCAGCCTGGGTGACAGTGCAAGACCTTATCTCAAACAAAAGAAAATAATAAAATGAAATGAAATAAAAATTGTGAGTCCTGGTAAGAGACCACAGGTGGGACTGTGTCCTGTGTGCCAAGAGGAAACTGAGCCTTGCTGATAACAGCTGCATCTGCTGAGACTCCAGGGGAGGTTACTGGCAAGAGAAACTCACAAGCTGGTTGCACAGACTATAACTCACAGCGGCCATGAAGGGAGTAAGGGCCAGAGCTGCTGCGGTGTCCCACCAGCAGTGTTTCATGCTTCCACGCTGCCTCACCGGTACTCACAGTGATCCTGGGAGGAGGGACTAATACTGCCACCCCCACTGAGCAGATGAGCAAATCAGTTTAAGAGGCTGTCACTGACCTAGGTCATACTGTCCTGCCCACATTCAAAGCCAAGTCCATCATACTCTAAAAACTGTGCTCTTTCCACTATAGACAAGAACAAACCATCTGCGGACAAACACAGAATACCAGGCTCAACAGATCCCGAGCCTGTCCCAAATGGGCAAATTCTCTGTCATCATGGCATGTAACAGTCTCTCTTCCTTATACTAATGAGTGCTACAAAACATCATATAAAACCCAAAAGTGGCTGGGTACAGTGGCACGTGCCTGTAGTCCCAGCTACTTGAAAGGCTGAAGCAGGAGGATCACCTGAGGTCGGGAGTTCAAGGCTGTAGTGAGCTTTGACTGCATCTATGAATAACCTCTGCACTCCAGCCTAAGCAACACAGTGAGACCCTGTTTCTAAAAAAAAAAATCATATTCTTGAA
>NW_016107330.1:6678151-6680089 GCF_001604975.1 Cebus imitator
AAAAAAAAAAGACCTTCCCTCCAGCCTGGGCAATAGAGCAAGACTCCATCTCAAAATATAAATAAATAGATAAATAAAAGTAAAAAGTATCAAAGAACTGATAGGTCAGTAAATAATAGTGAGAGGTCAAAACACAACTGAATAAGGGCTGAAATCCAGACAGCAAGTGGAACTTTGAGACCAGGTTTCAAGGAAGGACATTTGTAGAACAGGCAAGCTTGAGCCCTACCCTCCACCCCATCCCCAGAGAGAGGTCTCACTGGACCTCGGTGGAAAGAAGACAATACAGAAGCTGCTTCTATCACATCCTGGTGCTGAATGGAGGCGGAAAAAATCTTCCCTGAGAATACACAATGACCAACAGGCCCCCAAAGGACTGCAACCCAAATTCACACCTTATGAAAGACATATTTCAGGCAGATGAAAGTGATCCCCCTAAAGAAAGTATTAAATGCAAGAAGGAAGGAAGAACAAGAAAAACAGTAAATATAAGTGAGTAAACCTAAACAAATGCTCAACTGATGATGTTCATAAAAGCTGGAAAACGACTGGCATAGTGGCTCACACCTCTAATCCAACCGCTTTGGGAGGCCAAGGTAGGAGGATTACTTGAGCCCAGCAGTTCAAGACTACTGTCTTTACCAAAAGAGACCTTGTCTTACCAACAACAACAACAAAAAAAAGTAAAACTTAGCAGGGTGTGGTGGTGAGTGCCTGTGGTCCCAAGCTACCGAGAAACTGAGGCAGGAGGATTGCATAAGCCTAGAAGGTCAAGGCTGCAGTGAGCTGTGATTGTGCCACTGCACTCCAGCCTGGACAACAGAGCAAGGCCCTGTCTCAAAAAAAAAAAAAAAAGTTTAAAAAGAACTAAAATACATACCTACAGAGTAAAAGTGGAAGAGGAAGTAAGTGACAGGAATTAAAGTGTTCTCAGGTCCTCATTGAGAGTAAGGTATAAATACATTGACTAAATTTAGACTTTGATAAGTTACGTAAATTGAAAGCTATACCACATTTATGGATGAGATGACTCAACATCATAAAAATGTCAACTGTACCCAAATTTATATATTATAAACTCAAGGCAATCCTAATAAAACATCCCAACAATTCTTACAGCATTTGACAAGCATAATCTAAAATGACAATGGGGCCAGGCAAGATGGCTCACACCTGCAATCCTAACACTTTGGGAGGTTGAGGCAGGAGGATTGCTTGAGTCCAAGAATTGAAGACTAGTTTGGGCAACATGATGAAACCCTGTTTCTACAAAAAAGACAAAAATAGCCAAGCATGATGGCATGTGCCTATAGTCTCAGCTACTTGGGAGGCTGAGGCAGGAGGATAGAATAAGCCTGGGAGGTCAAGGCTATAGTGAGCCAAGATTGCACCACTGCACTACAGCCTAGGTGACTGAGCAAGACCCTGTCTTAGAAAAAAATAAAATGAAAATGGAAGAGCAATGGGCCAATGCATTGCTAGACACTAATTCACCAGTTTTCTAAATTGATGTAATTTACTAGTCAGTGTGGCATTTGCAGAGACAGAGAACAGATAATAAAGAGCCTAGAAACAGACCCACACATTAGTGGACACTTGATGTATGCTAATATTCCTGGTGACATTATAGATCCACACAAAAGAGGTGGTTTTTTGTTTGTTTGTTTGTTTGTTTTTGTTTGTTTGTTTGGAGATGGAGTCTTCCTCTGTTGCCCAGGCTGGAGTGCAGTGGCCTCGTCTTGGCTCACTGCAACCTCTGCCTCCTGGGTTCAAGCGATTCTCCTGCCTCAGCCTCCTGAGTAGCTGGGATTACAGGCACGTGCCACAACACCCGGCTAATTTTTGTATTTTTAGTAGAGATAGGATTTTGCCATGTTGGCCAAGCTAGTCTTGAACTCCTGATCTCAGGTGATCCGCCCACCTCAGCCTCCCAAAGTG
>NW_016107330.1:6680654-6685874 GCF_001604975.1 Cebus imitator
CTTTGGGAGGCCGAGGTGGGCGGATCACCTGAGATCAGGAGTTCAAGACCAGCTTGGCCAACATGGCGAAATCCTATCTCTACTAAAAATACAAAAATTAGCTGGGTGTGGTGGTATGTGCCTGTAACCCTGGCTACTCAGGAGACTGAGGCAGGAGAATCACTTGAACACGGGAGGCAGAGGTTGCAGCAAGTTGAGATCGCGCCATTACACTCCAGCCTGGGGGACAAGAGAGAGACTTCATCTCAAAAAAAAAAAAAAAAAGAGAGAGAGAGAGAAAGAAATTGGCCCCCTATCTCATGCCATACACAAAAATAATTATAAATGGATTAAAGACCTCAAGGTAAAAGGCAAGATAGTAAAATGCTTGGAAGACAATATATATAGGGAAATATCTTTATAAATTTGAAAGTGGAAGGAATTTCTTAAAAAGAAACAAAAAGGACTAATCATAAAAGGAAAATTTGATAAATTACAATAAAATTAAGGATTTCTGGCCAGGCACAGTGGCTCATGCCTGTAATCTCAGCATTTTGGGAGGGCGAGGTGGGCAGATCACCTGAGATCAGGAGTTCCAGACCACCATGGCCAACATGGTGAAACCCAGTCCCTA
This sequence comes from Cebus imitator, assembly GCF_001604975.1. NCBI lineage: Eukaryota > Metazoa > Chordata > Mammalia > Primates > Cebidae > Cebus > Cebus imitator. The sequence continues at coordinate 6,681,268 of NW_016107330.1, forward strand.
CTAAAAATATAAAAATTAGCCGGGTGTGGTGGTGCATGCCTATAATTCCAGCTACTCGGGAGGTTGAGGCACGAGAACTGCTTGAACCCAGGAGGCAGAGGTTGCCGCAATCACACCACTGCACTCCAGCCTGGACGACAGAGCTCTGTCTCAAAAAAAATATATATATATATATTTTCTCTTCATCAAAGACAAAAAACAAAATCCCAGAGTAAAAAGACACGCCACAAACTGGAAGTGGGCAGTTATAACTCATATGACTGGCAAAGATTTAGTATCCAAAATAAGAAATAAAAAACAAACTAACAAAAAGTCTACAAACCACCCAAAAGAAAAATGAGCAAGACAATCTGGTGTTTCAGAGAAGGTGAAATCTGAATGATCAGGAAGCAATGAAAAGATGGCCAACTCACAACCAGGAAAATGCAAATCAAAACCACATGAGATGTCACTCTACGCCCACCAGATTAGTAAAAATGTTGAAGTCTGAAAATGCCATTGTTGAGAGGACATCAGGCAAACAGAATTGTTGAAGCGTAAACTGGGGAAACCATTTTGGAAACAACTTGGCATTATTTGGTTAAATTGAAGACGCACATACCCCGTGACTCAGCTCCACTCCCAGCTGTAGCCCCTGGAGAGGCTGGGCACACATGTCCCAGGAATGTGGACAGTGGCACTATTTGTCTCAGCAAAATACTGGAAACAACCCAAATATCCACCAACAACAGAAAAGATAAATAAATTCTCATACAATGGAACATTATTCATCTGTGAAAATGAAATACCACTCTATGCAACATGGATTAATGTCAAGGTGCTGAAGAAAACAGTATGATTATATTAAGTTCAAAAACCAGGAAAATTAAATGGTACATTGTTCAGCAAGACAAACACATGGTAAAACTATAAAGAAAAGCAAAAGAGTGATAAGAGCGAAACTCAGGGGTGACTTGGGCTGGGCGAGATAGGGAGGGGCACACGGGGGGCTCTAAAGGTGACAGTGAGTTCTTTTTGGAAACTGGATAATGGGTACCTGGAATATGTTTCTTGTATCCTTATTCTTTACACTGAACACATTCTTTTGTATCAAGTCAACATTTAACAAAAACAATTTACAAAATTAAACAACGTATTTTCTTACTTTAAACAATGTTGTTAAGGGTTCATTTGGGCTGCTGACTGAGTCACAGTAGCTGGGGAAAATCCCCGAGGGGCCCCTCATGGCCTGGGACCACTGAAAGGAGAAGTGCTTTGCTCTTTGAGCTATGGTGATACAGCTTCCCATGGGGCAGGCTGGCAAAATCCGAGTCGAGCCTGCCACTGGGGACAGGAAAGTGGCTACTTAGATTACTAAGTTCCAGTATAGGAAGTGGTGAGGCTGGGGAGTGGAGAACAGATTCTACTGCCAGACCTTTTAAGACCAGAAGCCGAGCAGATTTTTGATGTTACAATGAACCCACCAAGCCTGCTTTCTGGCCTGCTCTCTACTCGCAGCGGGAATTCCCACCTCTGAGTTCTGTCCACACTGCTGTTTAGATATGAGTGAACAACTCTCAATTCTCACCATGCCCTTTGCTTCCTTCTTTCCTTCCTTTGTAGCCCAGGCCCTAAGAACCATCTCTCTTCAATTCATAACAAGCATGTTTGAATCCAAGAGCCCAAGCGCCAGTTTTCTACATGTATCTGTGCTGACTGTATTACTGAGGTCAGCCTTAGCCACCCTGGGACTGTCAAGCATTGATGTCCGTAAGGAGTTCCTGTGCTGACACTCCACATACACGCCTGCAGCAAAGCTGAATCTCTTTGAGCCACAGTCCTTACTCTCTGACCTCTATTATTTCAATCATTTAAAAACTGTGGCCATGGGAGGCTGAGATAGGAGGGTCGCATGAGCCCAGGAGGTTGAGGCTGCAGTGGGCTATAATCCTAGCACTGCACTCCAACCTGGGCAACAGAGCAAGACTCGGTCTCGAAAATTTAAAAACAGTTTTAAAAAAAAAAAACAAAAAAAACATACTATGACCAGCAAAAGAAGTAGATTATGATCTCCAGGACGATATGCTTTGTACACAAAATGTATTTGGAGTTTTTTGTTTTAATTAAAGTTGAGCTCCCTCCCAACTATGACGTCAAATGTCAAACCCAATAACGGGTCACCCTGCAGGACACCCCTGCTGACGTCTGTAATCCCGGTCCTTTGGAAGGCCGAGGTGGGTGGATCACCGGAGCCAAGGAGTTCAAGACCAGCCTGGGCAACACGACAAAACCCTATCTCTATAAAAAACAGAAAAATTAGCCAGGTATGGTAGTGTGTGCTTGTAGTCCCAGGTACTTGGGGAGCTGAGTCAGGAAGTTTGCTTGAGCCAGGGAGGTCGAGGCTGCAGTGAGCTATGACAGCTCCACTGCTCTCTAGCCTTGGCCACAGAGCAAGACCCTGCCAAGAAAAAAATAAATAAATAAAAAATGTTATCTGAGGCTGGGTTTGGTGGCTCAAGCCTTTAATACCAGCACTTTGAAGGCTAAGGCAGGAGGACTACTCGAGCCCAGAAGATTGGGACCAGCCTGGTATACCCTTAAGAACCTCCTGATTTTTCAACCTTGTGAATGCATCCCCATACCAAACACTGTTCTCTTCCTAAACTGCAGATTTTCTTTTTTGACCCTCAGGAGTCTTCTATCAAATAACAGTAATTATGGAGCCAGGGACATGACTAAGCACTTTACATGCATAACTTTATTAATAACCCCACCCAAGAAAGTTATATTCAAGGTAACTATTATCTCCATTTTACATCTGAGCAAAACTGAGGCTTCTCTGCCCAAGGGCCTATAGGTAGTAACTCTAAGACCCAGACATGAGCCCAGGTATGTCTGGCTTAAAAGTTCATGTTCCTAACTGCTATCCTATACTAAAGGGGTTTCTTAACTGGGGGCGATTTTGTGCCAGGAGACACTTGGCAATATACGGAAACATTTTGGGATGTCACCACTGGAGAAGAGTTACTACCGGCATTTATGGTTAGAGGCCAGAGATGCTACAGGAACACCCTCTGCCCCCAACAAAGATATATCTGGCCCCAAATGTCAGAAGTGTAAGGTTGAGTAACCTCCTATACTGGAACAAGACAAAAAGACACAGAAACCATCTTCTGACCAAAACTCTCACAGTGAAGGTCATAGTTCACCATGTCTACTTCCCATATTACAGCCAAATACCCAAGAAACAAACAGCATGCCCAGCCCTCATCACATGGAGTTTCTCCAGCCCCAAATGCCAGTTCCTCCTCAGCCAATCAAGACTGATGATCCACTCATCCAACATTTGCTGAGCACCAGCTGTGTGCCAGGAAACAAGCTACACAGTGGCAATGCCAGAATAAATAAGACCCTGTCCCTGCATTCGAGACGCTGGTGGTCTCATGGGAAGACAGGCAAGGAAGCCTAGGATCATAACTGAGGTGAAAATGTGTTAACAGAGATCAAAAACAGGATGCTAAGTAACCACAGGGGAGGGGTTCCAAACACACTTGGGTTAGGGTATCTGGGAAAGGCTCAGAAAAGGCTTCCCAGAGGCATCTGAACTTGAAGGAATTAAACTGGCAGACAGAATCCTCAAAACACCCCTTATCAAATCTCTCAGGATATGGTCTCTGGAAATCCAAGGTTTGATGACTTTAATTAGAAAGCTTGGGGGAACTCTCACAGAAAACAGGGGCCACAGAGCAATCCTCGACCCTCCATGCACAACCTAGATGGCATGGTCCCTGCCACAGGGCAGGACGGCAACCTGGCCTCCCCATAGGTTTGGGCCTTCCTCAACTTCCATCCTGACTGGCCCCCAGCTTCCAACCATCCTGTATCTTGCAGCAGGAGGCAAGTAACATTTCATAAATGTCCACTATACCAGGGGTCCCCAACCCCTGGGCCATAGACCACTACTGTCCATGGCGTGCTAGGAACTGGGCTGCACAGCAGGTGAGCGGCAGGCGAGTGAGTGATGCTTCATCTGTATTTACAGCCGCTCCCCATCGCTCACTCGCCATTACCGCCTGAGTTCCATCTCCTGCCAGATCAGCAGCGGAGGCAACAGATTCTCATAGGAGCAAGACCCTATTGTGAACTGCGCAGGTGAAGGATCTAGGCTGCATGCTTCTCATGAGAATCTAATGCCTGATGCTCTGTCACTGTCTCCCATCACCCCTGAATGGGACCATCTGGTTGCAGGAAAACAAGCTTAGGGCTCCCTTGATTCTGCATTATGGTGAGTTGTAGAATTATTTCATTATATATTATGATGTAATAACAATAGAAAGTGTATAGTAACTGTAATGTGTCTGAATCAACCTGAAACCACCTTCTACCTTTAACCCCCTGTCCACGGAAAAACTATCTCCTGCAAAACTAGTCCCTGGTGCCAAAAAGGTTGGGGGGTGCAGGCCGTGCCACAGCTGCTGGACCCGGGCATGGACCCGTGAGGCAGTGGCACAGGGACTCCAGATCCTGGAGGCCGTGCATGGGGCAGGAGGTGTGAGGCCACTGCCTGCCCGGGGCTCGGAGAGTTGGGGAAGCAGGGTGGGGCGACTGGATAAATTGACCATTATCTC
>NW_016107330.1:6686621-6703340 GCF_001604975.1 Cebus imitator
AAAAAAAAAAAAAAAAAAAATTAGCCAGGCATGGTGGTGCATGCCTGTAACCCCAGCTACTGGGGAGGCTGAGTCAGGAAAATCACTTGAACCTGGGAGGCTGAGGATGTAGTGAGCCAACATCACGCCATTGCACTCCAGCCTGGGCAACAAGAGTGAAAGACTGTCTCAAAAAGCCAAACAAAACAAGGCCCACGTGGGCCCCGCCCATGGCGACCAGACATGCGCTCCTCTAGCAGCAGTTCCACGTTGTGCCAATGGCCCACTACGAGGAGGTGAGCGTGTCTGGCTTCCAGGAGTTCAACTGGGCCGTGGAACAGCACAATGGCAAGACCATTTTTGCCTCCTTCACGGATTCTAAGGACGCCGGAGGGAAAAGCTGGTGCCCCGACTGCGTGCAGGCTGAACCAGTCGTACGAGAGGCGCTGAAGCACGTTAGTGAAGGATGTGTGTTTATCCACTGCCAAGTAGGAGACAAGCCTTATTGGAAAGATCCAAATAATGGCTTCAGAAAAAACTTGAAAGTGACAGCAGTGCCTATGCTACTTAAGTACGGAACACCTCAAAAATTGGCAGAATCTCAGTGTCTTCAGGCCGACCTTGCAGAAATGCTGTTCTCTGAAGATTAAGATTTTATGATGGCAATCATGTCTTGATTTCCTGATTTTAGTATCAAAAAACTGTATACTTGCTTTGAATTCATGTTAGCAATAAATGATGTTAAAAAACTGGAAACAAAACAAAACAAAACAACAATGAAGTCAGAGGTCAACCTTATAAATTACCCAACAAACACAGTAGTTGGGTCATCATACGTACTTTTTGTCTTATCAGTTTTCTTTACAATAGTAGGACTTCCATTTGCCACAAAGTTTGTTTAGCAGGCTAATAAATGTCTAAATTCCTTGACTCTCTTAATATTTTTTAGTTTTGGAGGGTGGGGAGGACAAAGGTGAGGCATCTGAGCAACCCTCTCATAGGAAGATGCTCAGATGAAACTGATGCTGAGAAGGAAAAAAAATGCTTTGATTTGCTCTCACTATGCACTTTGGATTTTGAAAAAAAGAAAAAGAAAAGGAGAGGTTTTTTTTTTTTTTTTTTTTTTGAGACGGTGTCTCGTTCTGTCCTCCAGGCTGGAGTGAAGTGGCGTGATCTCGGCTCACTGCAACCTCCACCTCCTGGTTCAAGCGATTCTCCTACCTCAGCTTCCCGAATAGCTGGGACTATAGGCATGTGCCACCATGCCCAGCTAATTTCTTGTATTTTTAGTACAGACGGGGTTTCACCATATTAGCCAGGATGGTCTTGAACTCCTGCCTTTGTGATCCACACGCCTCGGTCCCCCAAAGTGCTAGGATTACAGGTGTGAGCCGCCGCCCCCAGCTGGAAGACCCTTTTCTATAAGCAAATACAGACAATATCGACCAAATCTCCTGAGCATATTCAAGCAGTCTGCACTGTGATAGCAACCTAGAGAAGGAGAATGCTTTATACTGAAAAGCATGTGGCCCTTTGTGACTCTGTTGTTCCATTTTTAATGTCTAATGATTCACTGGAGGAAAACAAAAAGTCTAAGTATTTATGTATCATGGTGGAGCAGAGGAATGCAAGAGAAGTTCACGTGGGGCTGGCCTCACCTCCTAAGAAACGAGCGTTCACAACTTCCTTGTGATAGTGTGAGCCTTTGGCACCAGAAGGGATTGCCATGGCATTACTGCACCAAAAAGCCAAGAAATCAAACTTGTTTGCTAAAATGTAAAAATTCTGAAATTCCCTCTTCTCTGCGTATGAAACAAAAAATCAAACACTAAGACACATGTTTTGGGTAGGTGGGGGAAATCTTCCCTATATTTATATAACTATATATATAATGTATATATATTGCTTAAAAAAAAAAAAGGAAGGAAAAAAATTGAAAAGATCGGGGACCACGGCACTATGCAGCAAACTCTGAATTACCTTGCTGATGTCACATCATTTTCCAAACAATTCTGTGAGGTAGCTGTTGTCATCCCTATTTTACAGATAAGGAAAGTGAGGCTCAGCGATGGAACTGAGTAAAAGAGCTTGCTGTCTCATGTATCAGAAGATAATCTTGTGATTAGGAAAATTAATAGTTATGAGGTTTTATTTTATTATTATTTTTTTAACTCTTTGGAACACAGTTTCAGAAGGAACTGACTGTCAGGCACAGAGCCACTCAACAGGAGGACAGACTCACACCTGACTCCAGAGTCCTGGCTGCCTTGATCTGTCCAAGGGGAACTTTACAGTCGTCAGTCCAAAAAGTGCCATTCACAACCTCTTCAACCCCTCAGGAAGGCCTTCCAGCGTCAGTCCATCCTCCCTGTGTGCGCACACCGTCCACCAGCCCTTCAAGGTATCTTGTGCATTGCATGGTGCACCTGCTCCCGGGATTCACTCTTACTTGTGTCAGCATCCCTGGCACCCAGCACAATGCCTGACACACGCTGGGCACAATGAATGGATAAACCAGCCTGCACTCCCTGGGCCCATGTACTGTAAACCTACGAAAAGCCAGAGCAGTCTGCCTTGGGGACTCAGTGGACCTCCCCTCAGGCTGGGATCACACCCCCAAGACAGTAATCCAGACAGACTCGGGACAGAGCACGTTTGCTCAGCCAGCTTTTTCTCCAGCACTGAAACACCCACAATCTTTTCTTCAGCTGTGCATCAGATGCAGGAAGTGGCTTATGTTTGGGAACCATGTTGTACAAAAATGCCTCCTTGAACACTAGAACCTTAAAGGAATGAGTGTGTGCTCGCTGCTGTTTCCCTTTTTGCCCTAGGGAGATCATACACGTTGGCAGGAACTACAGCAGCCAGCTTGGACCATGAGACAGAAGCCCAAGTTTGAGCAAGAAAAGCCACATTATCAAAGGAACCTTGCTCCCAGATGATTCACAGAACAGAGCAAACTGTTCTACCAGCTCTGGACTGCATACTTCCAGAATTTTAAGGTGCAAGGAATAAACTTCTGTTTCCGCCACTGTATTTTGGATTACTTTGTTGGAACATTTTAGATTTCACCTAACTAAAGGTGTAAGCATTGCCCAGTGATGACCCACTCTGGTCTCTGTAGGTAAAATCATCGTAATATCAACAATTGCCCAACCAAACTGTAACAGGGATTTTGTCATTACTGTATAATTCTGAAGAAAAAGCTGTCAGGAAAGCATGATTTGAATCACGTTGAGTCTAGAGAGAAGAAGGACAAACTGAACTGATTTGTTTCATCCTTGAGTATTACGGACATACCTCAGATTTCCAAGTAGCCCAGGCTACTCTCTTCTGACAGTTTGCCTGTGTAAACTCCAGCTTGGCTCCCCTCCTCCAGCTCATTACCTGAATCAATGACACCCAAGAAGAAAATATGATGAGAATCTGAAGGGTACCTGCTCCCTCAGAGCTGCCCTTTCACGCATCCATCAAACACAGACAAATACAGAGTGCTGAGCACAGAGCCCAGCCCAAGGAAGTGCTAAATAAATGGTCAACTTGAATAAATGGTAAAGGCAGTGCTGAATAAATGGCCTGCTCCGTGCCAGACAACATTCTGGCACTGGGACACAAAGATGCACAGACTTAGCCTCAGGCCCTGCTCTCAAGAACTCCTGCTCAATGAGAGACAGGACACAAGGTTGATAAGCAAAAAACGACAAGGCTTGTGCCCAAGCATTACTGCTGCACCTGGCACTGCTCTGGGATACACTGGGGACTTTGTTTCTCAATGCACACCCTTCCTTAGGTGAGCTCATCGCCTCCCATGACTTCAGTGACCTTTGATGGTGACAGCTACTAGATCACCGCTAAATGAGTATACTTGAATGTTTTATAGGCATCCAACTCCAACATGTTCAAAACTAAACATATCTGCCCTCGCCCATATCTGGTCTCCGTCCTGCTCCCTGTCACATAGAGCAGCATCCAAAGCTCATCAGCCAAAAATTGGGGTGATCCCGACTCCTCCCTGCCCCTAACTCTCATCGAACTAATTGTGTCAATTCTATCTTCAAAACCATCTTTCCTCACACTCTGCCTCTAACTCACACCCTCATTTCTCACTTGGATTATTATTAATTTTTTTGAGATGGAGTCTCACTCTGTTGCCAGGGTGGAGTGCAGTGGTGTGATCTCGGCTCACCGCAACCTCCACCTCCCAGGTTCAAGTGATTCTCCTGCCTCAGCCACCTGAGTAGCTGGGACTACAGGCACAGGCCACAACGCCCAGGTAATTTTTTTTAATAGAGACGGAGTTTCACCGTGTTGGCCCAGGATGGTCTCCGTCTCTTGACCTGCTAGCTTCGGCCTCCCAAAGTGCTGGGATTATAGGCGTGAGCCACCGCGCCCGGCCCTCACTTGGATTATTCTAGCAGTCTCCTAATTGGCCTACAGGCCCACTCCCTTTGAAACATTCTTCACTTAGCCAGAGTCATCTTCCTAATCCATAAATCTGATTCTTTTATTTCAGGCTGGAAATAAAAGAACAGACATGGTTACACATGCATATAATCCCAGTACTTTGGGAGGCTGAGGTGGGAGGATTATTTGAGGCCAAGAGTTTGAGACCAGTCTGGACAACATAGTAAGACTTCATCTGTACCAAAAATTTAAAAATTAGCCAGGTGTTGTGGTGCATGCCTGTAGTCCCAGCTAGTTGGGAGGCTGAAGTAGGAGGACTGCTTGAGTTCAGGTCGAGGCTGCAGTGAACTATGATTACGCTGCCACTGCACTCCAGCCTGGGTGACAGAGCAAGACTTTGTCTAAAAAAAAAAAAAAAAAATCTGATTCTTTTATTTCGGGCTGGAAATAAAAGAATCCTCCCAAGGGCCGGGAGCGGTGGTTCAAGCCTGTAATCCCAGCCCTTTGGGAGGCCGAGGCGGGTGGATCACGAGGTCAAGAGATCGAGACCATCCTGGTCAGCACAGTGAAACCCCGTCTCTACTAAAAATATAAAAAATTAGCTGGGCATGGTGGTGCGTGCCTGTAATCCCAGCTACTCAGGAGGCTGAGGCAGGAGAATTGCCTGAACCCAGGAGGCGGAGGTTGCAGTGAGCCGAGATTGCGACATTGCACTCCAGCCTGGGTAACAAGAGCAAAACTCCGTCCCCCACCAAAAAAAAAAAAAAAGAATCCTCCCACCTCAGCCTTCCAAGTGCTGGCACCAGAGGCATGCTCCACCATGCCCACCTATTTTTTTTTTCTATAAAGATGGGGCCTTGCCATGTTGCCCAGGCTTGTCTCAAACTCCTGGGCTCAAGTGATCATCCCACCTTGGCCTCCCAAAGTGCTGGAATTACAGAGTAAGCCACCGCACCTAGCCACAAATCTGATTCTTAAATGGCTTCCCATTAACCTAAAACTTAAAGTCCTTAACTAGGTTTACAACGTTCTCTAAGACCAGACCAGGGCCTGCTTCTCTTTTTTCTGAGATGGAGCCTCACTCTATCACCCAGGTTGGAGTCAACAGCGCCAACTCAGCTCACTGCAACCTCCGCCTCCCGGGTTCAATTGATTCTCCTGTCTCAGCCTCCCAAGCAGCTGGGACTACAGGTGCATGCAACCACGCCCGGCTAATTTTTGTATTTTTAGTAGAGATGGGGGTTTCACTATGTTGGCCAGGCTGGTCTGGAACTTCTGACCTCAAGTGATCTGCCTGCCTCGGCCTCCCAAAGTGCTGGAATTGCAGGCGTGAGCCGCCTCACCCGGCCCAGCCTGCTTCTTTAGCCTAATGTCTCTCTCTCTCCCTTAGCTCTTAGCTTTCTGGGGGACAGAAGCCTCGTAGGATTCCCCCTAGACTGAGGGAAATGTCTCTGCTCCAGAGGAGGGAGAGCTTTCTGCCCTCACAGCAGTATCAGAATTGCTGATTTACCTGTATGTCTCCCACATGTGTCTCTGAGCTCTGGGTGATGATGAGGATACAACTAATCACAGCAACAAAGCTTTTACTTTGTGCCCAAAAGTGTTCTACGAGTCTCATTTCCCCTTTATAACAATCTTAGGAGGCAGATTTTATTAACATCTCTGCTTAAAGGATGAGTAAACCCAGGCAGAGAGAAAGAGCCAAAAGTGCCTAAGGCTCCACTGTTCACACTCCTAACCACTACTCCAGGATCCAGTCCATCTTTAGCCTCTGCATCTATCAGGTGCTAAACCACCGTCCGTGGGACGAATGAATGAATGAAATAATTTTATACAGGGACAGCGTTGGCCTCCTGTCAGCTCCTCCAAGGCCCGGGCAGTCCCACGCCCTCCCGCCGGTGCGGGCTGACGGGAGCTGCCGGGCCCCGCGCTCCCTCGCGGCCGCAGAACGCCCACCCTCGACGGCGCGCGGGGTCAGGGGGCGGTGACAGCCGGGCGGCGGGGGCGGAGACGCTACCAGCTGGGGTGTCACCCAGCTCGGGAGGTGACTCGCGCCTCCTCGCTCGGGCGGTCGCTCCGGCCGCCCACTCCCCGCCCACACGCCCGGCGACGACCCCCGCCCCATCACCCCACAATCTCGCGCCCGGTGGTGTCCCCTCAGCCCCGGTTCGTGTCCCATTCCATTTCCCTCCCCTCCCCCACACAACCATCCCCGGCATCCCGCCGCGCCCCATCCTCCGCCGCCTCCTCCCTGGCTTCCGGGACTTCCCCGGCCCCGGGCGCTTGTTGACCCTCACCTGCCATGTCCCGGGCCCCACCGCAGAGGGAGGTGCATCACGGCCAGGAGAAGGCCGGGGACTGCACTTCAGAGCAGACAAAGGGCGCCGCCATGTTAGAGTCGGGCGGAACCGACCTCGCAGGCTTCCCGGTTGCAACTTCCGGCGCATGCGCAGCGCCCTCGCTAGACGAGCTCCCTTAGACAGACGCATGCGCATGCGCCTAGCTATCCAAAAGTTCCACCTTACAGTACTGCGCTGAGACTTGTCTTCATTGTACCCCTGACTTGGTTTCTCTTCCAAATATTACAGTAACATCATGTGTTCAGCTCTTACTATGTGCCAGGCACTGTGTTAAGCGCTTTACTTGAATTATCTCTTTAAATCCTCACATCAGTTATAAGATTATTCTCCTAATTTTAAAAAAGGGAAAACAGACTCAAAAAATGTAAATGAATTGCCCATGGTCACATATCTTGTAAGTGGTGGAGCGGAGATGTAAATCTACTTGTGGCTCCTGCTGCTGCAGATCCCAATTGTGTTTAATCTTCTAAACCAACCATTACCCACTTCCCTGTTTAGGCAGATCCAGGATTATCTTGGATGTGAATAAAGGTGTCTGAAAACAAAAGTGTCTGCAGACGTGCACGGCCCCTCTGTGGCCCCTCATCTACCTTTTTGGTACCTTTAGGCCACTGACTTCTCCACTTTCTCACAGTCTGAGGGCTTTCTCCTTTCTTTATTTCTAATGCTGCTTATTTTCCATAATCCATAATGTTAACAACACTCTTGCCACTACGAAAGCTCTTTTGCTCCCTTGTCTTTTTGTCACACGGATTTGGTAAGAATACCAACCCTGTGTGACTCCAACGGCACCTTTTCTCTTTGCCTGCTCCCAAACAGCCAAGCACAGCCAGAGAAAGTATCCAATGGGGAGACTGTCCCTACAGATTCATGACCACTAGCCTTCAATAGGACTGCAACATATGCCAATCTGGCAACTCAGTCCTGCCTTCACAATGGCAAGAGAAACAAAAAAGCCCAGCATTTGAGTTTACCCCTTCTTGTATTTCCTTCCTCCCTACCTCCCCCCTTCCCTCCTTCCCTCCTTCCCTCCTTCCCTCCTTCCCTCCTTCCCTCCTTCCTTCCTTCCCTCCGTTTTGACGGAGTCTGGCTGTGTTGCCCAGGCTGGACTGAAACCCCTGGGCTCAAGCAATCATCCATCTCATCCTCCTCAGTAGCTGGGACTACAGGCATGTGCACCCACACCTGGTTAACTTCACCCATTCTTTTTAATTTTTACTTCAGTAGTTTTTGGGGAACAGGTGGTGTTTGGTTACATGGATAATGTTCTTTTGGTGATTTCTGAGATTTTGGGGGACCCATCCCCTGAACAGTGTACATTGTACCCAATATGTAGTCTTTTTTTTGAGACAGAGTTTCGCTCTCATTGCCAAGGCTGGAGTGCAATGGCACGATCTTAGCTCACCAGCTCACCACAACCTCCCGAGTAGCTGGGGTTACAGGCATGTAATCTTCCCCTCAGCCCCCCGAGTAGCTGGGATTACAGGCATGCGCTACCATGCCCAGCTAATTTTGTATTTTTAGTAGAGACGGGGTTTCTCCATATTGATGAGGCTGGTCTCAAATTCCTGACCTCAGGTGATCTGCCCGCCTCAGCCTCCCAAAGAGCTGGGATTACAGGCATGAGCCACCATGCCCAGCCCCCGATGTGTAGTCTTTTATCCCTCACCCCATCCCATCCTTTCCCCCAAGTTCCCAAAGTCCATGGTATCATTCTTATGCCTTTGTATCCTCATAGCTTAGCTCCCACTTATAAGTGAGAATGTGTGATATTTGGTTTTCCATTCCTGAGTTACTTCATTTAGAACAATGGTCTGTAACTCCATTCAGGTTGCTGCAAAGGCCATGATTTCATTCCTTTTTATGGCTGAGTAGTATTCTGTGTTATATATATATATATATATATATATATATATATATATATATATATATATATATATATATATATATATATATAAAACATGTCCTTTATCCACTCATACATTGATGGGCATTTGAGCTGGTTCCATATTTTTGCAATTATGAACTGTGCTGCTATAAACGTGTGTGGAAGGGTCTTTTTTGTATAGTGACTTATTTTCCTCTGGGTAGATACCCCCTAGTGGGATTGCTGGATCTAATGGCAGATTTACTTTTAGTTCTTTAAGGAATCTCCATACTGTTTTCCGTAGTGGTTGTACTAGTTTACAGTCAAGTTTGTCTCACAGACTCTGGCTGAGTGATGGATGAACAGAGTATGCAGACATAGGTTTTTTGCCTGTGAGTGTGGCTGGACTGCAGGGCTCAGCACAGCCGAGGAGAAAGTGAGGCCCCAATAAGCAGCTGGAGAGCTCGCATTTATTTAGTACAAATTTAATGACAAAGGCTTGGAGCAAACATCATTTGTGGGTAATTAACATTGTCGGACGCCCCCCTCCCCAGTAGGGGGCAGTCCTGCGCCCTGATGATCAAAGGTTGGTTTCCAGAGAAATAGATAAACAAATTTATCTCGATAAATTCCTTTGCACTCCCTTGTTATCTGCCCTCTGCTGTTAGCTCAGGGTAAGAGGATTAGGCTGCCTTCAGCCATAACTCTTTCCTGAAGCTTTTGAAAACCTCCCAGCCTTCCAAGAAGGTTTGTGTCTTTCCTATAATTTTTCCCACCACCCTGACCAATCTCCTCCAGTTTACATTCCCACCAGCAGTGTAAAAGTGTTCCCTTTCACCACGTCATGTCAACGTCTATTTTTTTTTATTTTTGATTATGGACATTCATGCAGGAGTAGGTATAGCATTGTGGTTTTGACTTGCATTTCCCTGATAATTAGTGATATTGAGCATTTTTCACGTTTGTTGGCCATTTGTGTATTTTCTTTTAAGAATTGTTTATTCATGTCCTTAGCATGTGACATTTGGATGGGATTATTTGCTCTTTTTCTTGCTAATTTGTTTGAGTTCTTTGTAGGTTCTGGGTATTAGTCCTTTATTGGATGCATAGTTTGTGAAATTATCTCCCACTCTGTGGGCTCCTTATTATTATTATTATTGCTGTGCAGAAGCTTTTTAATTTACTTAGGTCCCATTTATTTATTTTTGCTTTTGTTGCATTTGCTTTTGGGTTCTTAGTCATAAAGTCTTTGCCTAAGCCAATATCCCGAAGAGTTTTTCCAATGCTGTCTTCTAGAATTTTTGTAGTTCTAGGTCTCAGATTTCAGTCTTTGGCCTATCTTGAGTTGATTTTTATATAAGGTGAGAGGTGAAGATTCAGTTTCATTCTTCTACATGTGGCTTGCCAATTATCCCAGAACCATTTGTTGAATAGAATGTTCTTTCCCCACTTTATGTTTTTGTTTGCTTTGTCAAAGATCATTTGGATGTAAGTATTTGGCTTTATTTCTGGGTTCTCTATTCTGTTCCATTGGTCTATGTACCTATTTTATACTAGTACCATGCTGTTTTGGTGACTATAGCCTTATAGTATAGTTTAAAGTTGGGTAATATGATGCTTTCAGATTTATTCTTTTTGCTTAGTCTTGCTTTGGCTATGCAGGCTCTTTTTTGGTTCCATACTTCCCCCTCCTTGAAAAAAATTTAAAAAATCATAGTAAGAACACTTAACATGAGATCTACCCTCTCAAGATTTGTTCTTTCTCTTCAACTTTTATTTTAAGTTCAAGGGTACATGTGCAGGATATGCAGGTTCGTTACTTAGGTAAACGTGTGCCATGGTGGTTTGCTGCACAGATCATCCCATCACCTAGGTATTAAGCACAGCATTCATTAACTATTCTTCTATCCCCCTACACCCCCAATAATTTGTAAGTGTACAATATAATATTGTTAACTATAGGAATAATAACTCATCTTGCATAATTGAGATGTCATGTCCATTGATTAGCAAATCCCTGTTTCCACCTCCCCACACTCAGCCCCTGGCAACCACAATTCTACTCTCTGAGTCTATGAGTTTGACTGTTTTTAGGTAACTCATATAAGTGGTAGTAACTTAAAACAATCATAAGATCTAGGCCAGGTACGGTGATGCATGCCTATAATCCCAACAGTTTGAGAGGCCGAGACAGGCAGATCACTTGGGGCCAGAAGTTCGAGACCAGCCTGGGCAACATGGCGAAACCCCACTTCTACAAAAAAAAAAAAATACAAAAAATTAGCTGGATATGGTGGTTGGCGCATTCCTGTAGTCCCAGCTGCTTGGGAGGCTAAGGAAAGAGAATTGCTTGAACCCGGGAGGCAGAGGTTGCAGTAAGCAGAGATCAGCTCACTTCAGCCTGGGAGACAGAGTGAGACTCTGTCCCATGAAAAAAAAATAATCACAAGATCTGTGCATTTAGATAAGGAGATGAGACTTTATTTCTTTTAAAAGATTCTGACTGCAAGGTGGCCATCCTGCAGGGTTGAAAATACAGACTCCAGCAAAGACCAGAGATAGAACTTTGGAGGAGGAGGGATTGGACGGGAATTTAAACTGAATGGGTTGGCTGAGTATACATATTCAACAGATTACAGGAGGAGCTATGAATATTCATGAGGTTGGTGCTGACCCACATGTGTTGAACTAACATGCATATAATATATGACCCATGTTCACTTTAGGTTGAATTAATGTTTGGACTTAACATTTAAATGTATCACAGTCCAGATGTGGTGGCTCATGCCTGTAATCCCAGCATTTTGGGAGGCCAAGGCAGGAGGATTGCTTGAGACTGGGAATTGGAGACCAGCCTGGGCAACACAGTGAGATCCCCCCCCATCTCTACTAAAACTAAAAACTTAGCTGGGCATGGTAATGTATGCCTATAATCCCAGCCACTAGCGAGGCTGAGGCAGGAGGATCACTTCAGCCCAGGAGTTTGAGGCTGCAGTGAGCTATGGTTGTGCCACTGCACTCCAGCCTGGGTGACAAAGCAAGACCCTGTCTCTAAATTAGGTCCTGTATGTCAAAAGGTCTTTTCAGGACACAAAAGCATTCCAGTGCACAGTCTCCATAAACTGGCCAGAATCAGTCCATGGTTGGTTGTCTTCTTAGCTGGAGACAGTTACCGAAGTCACCTTTTTTGTCCAAAGCTGTAGTTATGGCTGGTGGAACAGGGGTTCCAGTAAGCATCTGTGAGCTGGATGAATCATAATTGTTTAATACTGTTTATCTGGAGGCAAGTACTCTTCTAACTGCTAGAGAAAAGAAAAACCTTGTGGCAATTGAACATAGTTTATTCTTTAGGGTAAGGGTGCATGACTTAACCCTTGACTGGCATGGCCTTAGGTTCTGTCTATAATTTGGGATTTTATTGCCACAGAGTCTGTTCTGTCAGTCTTATTACCTTTATTTTAACTTTAATACTCATCAGTTGTTATGTCTAAAACACAAATAGGGCCAGGAGTGGTGGCTCACCCTGTAAACCCAGTACTTTGGGAGGCCAAGGTGGGTGGATCACTTGAGGTCAAGAGTTTGAGACCAGCTTGGCCAATGTGGTGAAACTCCGTCTCTACTAAAAATACAAAAATTAGCTGGGTGTGGTGTTGCGCAACTATAATTCAGCAACTCGGGAGGCTGAGGCAGGAGAATCTCTTGAACCTGTGAGGCGGAGGTTGCAGTGAGCCAAGATCGCGCCACTGCACAGCACTTCAGCCTGAGTGACAGAGCGAGACTATGTCTCAAAATAAATAATTAAATAAAATAATAAAAACACAAATAGGAAGTATGTCAAGGTGTGTTGTATTAGTCTGTTCTCGTGCTGCTAATAAAGACATACCCAAGACTGGGTACTCTATAAAGGAAAGAGATTTAGTTGACTCACAATTCAGCATGACTGGGGAGACCTCAGGAAACTTCCAATCATGGTGGAAAGGGAAGCAAACACATCCTTCTTCACATGGCAGCAGCAAGGAGGAGAATGAGCAAAAGGAGGAAAAGTCCCTTATAAAACCATCAGATGGTCCAGGCATGGTGGCTCATACCTGTAATCCCAGAAGTTTGGCAGGCCAAAGTGGGTGGATCACTTGAGGTCAGGAGTTCAAGGCTAACATGGTGAAATTCCATCTCTACTAAAATAGCAAGACTCCTTCTAAAACAAAAACAAAACATCAGATGTCCTGAGAACTCACTCTCACTCACCATCTTGAGAACAGTGGCATGGGGGTAATCACCTCCATGGTTCAATTACCTCCCACCAGACCCCTCCCACAGCACATGAGGATTATGGAAACTACAATTCAAGGTGAAATTTGGGCGAGGACACAGCCAAACCATATCTGTCTAACTTCCCACCCTGTTGTAGCTGGGGACTCAGTCTCTAAGGTTTTTCTGGGATCTCTTTAGCCAAGAGGAGGTCCATTCAGTCAGTGAGGGACTTGAGATTTTATTTTTAGTTTACAGTGGAATCATGATGGATTTGTCCTTCTGTGACTGGCTTATTTCACATGGCACAACGTCCTTGGGGTTTATCGTTGTTGTCCAACATTGCAGGATTTCCTTTTTAAAGGCTGAATAATATTCTATATTATGTATATACCATATTTTGTTTAAACATTCGTCTGTCAATGAACTCTTGGTTGGGTTGTTTCTACATTTTGGCTATTGTGAATAAACGCTGCAATGAACATTGGAGCACAGATATTTCTTCAAGGTCCTGATTTCAATTCTTTTTTTTTTTGTTTGAGATGGAGTTTTGCTCTGTCACCGAGGCTGGAGTGCAATGGCGCAATCTCGGCTCACTGCAACCTCCGCTTCCTGAGTTCAAGCTATTCTCCTGCTTCAGCCTCCTGAATAGCTGGGATTACAGACATGCACCACCACACCTGGTTAATTTTTGTATTTTTAGTAGAGACGGGGTTTCACCATGTTGGTCAGCTGGTCTCAAACTCCTGACCTCATGTGATCTGCCTTGGCCTCCCAAAGTGCTGGAATTACAGGTGTGAGCCACCACACCTGATCTCTGATTTCAATTATTTTAGATAAAGACCCAGAAGTGGGGTTTCTGGATCCTATGGTAGTTCTATTTTTAATTTTTTGAGGAATCCTGATACCATTCTTTATAGTGGCTGCACAATTTTGCATTCCTACCAACAGTGCGCAGGGGTTCCAATTTTTATTTATTTATTTATTTTTATTATTTTTCCTGGTTGCTTCTGTTCATAAGGAGTTCCAATTTTTCCACATTCTTAACAACACTTGTATTTCACCTCTTCTTTTACAGGGAAAATAATAGCAGATCTGTTAGGAACCCTCTTGTCTTCCCAATATTAAACATACAAATCTATCACTGGGTTTATCTGTGTTAGATGTGATCAATCAGGACTCAGCATCTATTCTTTCCAAAATCAAAAAAGTTAAAAAAATGTATTTCACAGACTCAGTTGCAATTAGAATCCCAGATATGGATGGGTTCTGCCAGTTACTGAGATTTAGAAGAAGGAAGTGAGGCTGTAGCCATAGTTCTGCTGCTTTTGGCTGATATCTGCTGGGTCATTCCTGACTACCGCAATAGATATATCATCTCTTATCCACAGGGCTCATGTAGCCAAAAATTGAAGAGAGCTGATCCCATGCGTTGCTGATTTGTAATGTAATTGCTAGGTATGGTATATTCACTGCCTGACCAGGTGCATGGAATGGGAAAAAGTGGCTCCTAGGAACTGAAATGGGGATGTTTGGGTGGATGCAGATGATTTTGTGTTCCCTGAGTACTCATATCCAAAGTCCAATGAGATTCCTTTGCTGATGGAAGCAGCCCCTCCTTCCATCTGACAAAGCTGATCCTGCTTTCTCTGGGGAGTGTGTAATGACCTCACCCGGGGAAGTTATTTTGCAAGAGGATTCTAATTCTCATGACCACTCCACTGCCCATTATTTGTTGCCGGATCTATAATGAAAGTCAGATTCCAGGATGCTCCAAGAGACAGTCACAGAGTTTGACCAAGGAGGATATGACTTCCACAACAAAACAAAACAATCCAATAAACAAACAAGGCTTAGCTAAGTAAGTGAGCTGAAGCCTAGGGAATACAGGTGCTAGGTCAGTGAGGAAAGAACATAACATTTGGCTGAATTTATCCATATAATATATTACAGGGATTTGGGGTTTTAGTGTTCCAGCTGGAGATGGCTCTAACCGGTCAACTGGTTGATTAAAATCTGGATCCCTTGCTTATAGCCATTACTGGAGATAGTGAAAAAGAAAAAAAGAAGAAAAAATAAATAAAATAAAATCTGGGTCTTTCCTGTAAATTAGCCCTCAAGGCCTGAGTAGACTCAGGTCTGATTTTTTATTATTTATTTGAGACAGAGTCTCACTCTGTCACCCAGGCTGGAGTGCAATGGTACAATCTCTGCTCCCAGTGGCCTTTATAAAATGAAGTTGAGCTGAGATACCAGAAACTGCTTAGAATAATACAGAAGAAGGAATCCAAGAATTTATACTCGATGGCTAGGACGGGACAGGAACTAAGTATACATGTGTTGAGTGAGTGAGTGAATGATTACAACTTGCCTGGTTTCTCACTAGGTGCCATTGATTCAGTATATGACTAACCAGGTCCCTCAGCCCCAGGCTTCTCCCCTCCAATGTTCCTGTCCCACCCCACCTCCAGTCAGCTGCCAAAGTGACACACAGCAACACCCCTCACCATCTCCAGAGTCTCCAGCCTAAACCTCATTCACTTTCTTCCCTAACGCCCTCCCAGAGCTGTTACTGTTCACACGTGGGCAACACTGCATTTTCCCTATAAGGATAACTTTTTTTTTAAAAAAAAGGTAATCAAATGTCAACTTTATTCTTTCTATATTAACACCTTTTTGTACTGAAAACTGTAAAAATAGCATAAACTTTGCTCTTATTGCAACCCAAATTTTTGAAAGCCAGAAAATCTAATTATTATGCTCTAACCAAACTAGCTAATGCTTTCTTTATCCACAAGTATCTTTGCTTCAATTTCTTGTTGCTGGGTTTCACCTCACTGATTTTGGGTTTCTAAAACACATGGGAATACTTATATGCTCTTGGCTTCTTTGGGTCAAATCAAACAGTAGAGCTAAAGTTATCCAAATATATTCAAACTATACAGATCCCTTATAAATTACTAGCATCATAGGAGGGAAAAAGATACAAGAAAAATACAACCTCGAACTCATTATCAAAATTATTGGTGTATAATCCATACGAGCAGAGAGTAGCTTTCTTGGTCTGCTACATAAAATTACCAGCAAGAAAAAAAAAGGGCAAGAATAAGGTTTATGGCTGAGGCTTGGTGTCATAATCCCCCATTCTAGCATTCTCAGAAGGATCCCATCTGCTAGACTCGCAGAAACTGCAGGGACATTTGAACATTCCTCTTCTTGATGCATTCTTAACTCCCTTAAGCCCAGTGTTCGTTAGTGTTCTTTCAGGCTGCCTAGGAACTCTGCCAAGTAACGTGTATCTGAATCTTGCCAGCCTTTCTCTCTTCACAGACAGCAATGTTCTTACTCCTCTCCTCCTGTAAGGCAAGTCATCTCCGATTTCCCTGAGGATTGCTGCTCCTGTAGACTGCTGATGGAGTGAACCCTCTGGTAGAGGGGAAGGGAATTCAGTAGCGGGGTTGAGAGTCAGCTTACTAAGCTTCTTTATCAATGTCTCGGAGAAGTTTTGAGAGGCCCCTGAATCGCCCGGGTAAGTTTCTTCGGTGAACACTTGTGAAGACTCTGGGATGAACGTTACATTAAACTTCTGTGTTGGGTCCATTTTCCTCTTGACACAACACTAAGCTTCTCCCGGATCTTTGAAACCCAGCAGAAACTGATGATGGGCAAATTCAAATTGCTCAAGGATAACTTTATTTATTTATTTATTTATTTTTATTTTTTTTAACTTGTAATTTTCATTGTATAGTCTTGTTAACTTTAGCTGCTGAGTTATATGTTGGCATAGAAAGCTGAGACACTCCTAAGCCAAAAACTGACCTCTGCATGTTTCAAACTAAAGTCAGGAGGCTTAGGGTGACT
>NW_016107330.1:6705035-6721813 GCF_001604975.1 Cebus imitator
AGATCCTCTAAAGAGCTGCAAGTTAGCCCTTTTTAATGAAGCTGATGCTTACTTTAATCCAGTTGTCCTGTCAGCCCATTAATTTATTTTGGCTTCTGTCATCTCCTTTTAATATGGATATACTGATGAAGACTTCAAAATTCACCTTTTTATTGTAGGTGGTGGATCTGCCTGGTTCTCAATTTGACACCCTTTCAACATGAATAAGTTCAAATCATATTCATTCCTAAGCAGTCACACTCAAGAATAGTACAGGTGTGGAAATATGCCAATACCTAAGGTGAAAAAGTAGATTATCAGGTCTTTCATACATTTAGTAGCTGTCATTTTTAAACTTTTAGCAGCTGTCTTGCCATTCCTTTCCAAAGATCTAACAATAGTCCTGTGAGTAAGGTAAACCACAGAGTTACTCTATGAGGCATTTCCAACGACGTGCAGGCTACAGGAAAAGCCCCGTCGGGATAGACCTCAATTAAATTGTGTATTCTTGTTAAGATTTCGTCAAACCTTTTTTCAAAGTTCTTAGTTTCTTTGCATTGGGTTAGAACAAGTTCTTTTAATTCACAGAAGTTTCTTATCACCCACCTTTTAAAGCCTGCTTCTGTTAATGGAACACACTCGTTCTCCATCAGGCCTTGTTCCGTTGCTGATGAGGAACTGTGATCCCCTGTAGAGGGAGAGGCGTTCTGATTTTGGGTATTCTCAGCCTTTTTAGGCTGTTTTCTTCCCTTCTTTATAGATTTGTCCATCTGTGGTCTTTATAATTACCGTCTTTATAGCTGGGTCTCTGAGTGGACGTCCAACTTGTTGATTCCTGGCGCTAAAATCTGAGCAACCCACTACGCCGGCCAAGACAGCGGTGTTAAGATTGATGGTGCTTTTCTGACTCTGCACCAAGAACCGCCACACCAAGGCAGCGGCAAAACCGCCTCACCGGCCTCAAGAGTCACTCTGGCGACACGTGGGTCCCCTCAGCTGGGAATCTCCTGGTGCATCAGCAACAAAAATTCATCTGAAAGTGTGGCGTCCTCTTGTTCTCTGCGCTTTCACTGGGAGCTACAATCCCGAGCTGCTAGTGATCAGCCATCTTGGATCAAGGATAACTTTTTAAGTAGTTAGCCACCCTGTAGACATAAACTTGAATAACTGTGGATAAACCTTGTAGAAGTAAACTTGAAGAGCTGTAGATAGACGAATGGCTGTTTATATAATTTAATTTACCAACCTGATTGCACAAATCTTAAAAATCACAAATAATATAACATAATTATATAACATAACGGTGTATGAATTCATAAATATTGCTTTTCTCCTTCTGTTTACTTGTCATGAAATGGTTTTCTTAACTCTTCCCAGAAATCCTTAGCATATACTTTTTAGTTTCCATCCATTTTGAAAATGTTATAAATTATAGAAAAGTGGAAGTAATGAAACATTTTCTACATTTCCATCATCCAGATTCAATGTTAAGTTTTGCTACATATTCTTAATATATTCTTCCTTTCTTTGTTCTTTATTCTTTTTTTTTTTTGAGATGGAGTCTCGCTCTGTTGCACAGGCTGGAGTGCAGTGGTGTGATCTTGGCTCACTGCAACCTCTGCCTCCTGGGTTCAAGCGATTCTCCTGCCTCAGTCCCCCAAATACCTGGGACCACAGGCATGTGCCACCACACCTGGCTAATTTTTGTATTTTCAGTAGAGACAGGGTTTCGCCATGTTGACCATGCTGGTCTTGAACTCCTGACCTCAGGTGATCCGCCCGCTTCAGCATCCCAAAGTGCTGGAATTACAGGTGTGAGCCACTGTGCCTGGCCTGAAGAAGTATTTTAAAGCAAAACCCAGACATTATGTCATTCCACTGTGCATGATGACACTTCAGTGTGCAACTGTAAAAAAATTTCCACAATGCCCTGATCATGCTTAACAACATGAAGCATTATTCTTTGGAATAATTTAATGTTCTGCCATAATCAGATTTTGCTAATTGTCTCCAAGTGTCTTTTTATGATTGCTTTGTTCAAATCAGGATCCACACAAAGTCCTCCCACCACAGTCACAATTGTGTGGTGATTTTTTTTTCAACTTTTTAGAAACTGATGTTTATTTTCCATCAAACATATTTCCATGTTGCTTAAGAGCAAGAACAGGATGTTTTAAAAATTGTCTTTTGAGCCACTTTTATTCCAAAGTCATTCCTTTCTTTGTTTTTCGTTTGTTCCATCTTGTTGCCTTGATGCAGAAGTAGGGCCTGTTGTCTGGTAGAATTCCCACATTCTGGAATTTTCTGTTTGGTGCCTTGTGCTGTCATTTAACTAGCTTCTCTGTCTCCCTCTTTCCTGTAAATTAGCCATCAAGGCTTGAGTAGATTCAGGTCTAACTTTTTATTATTTATTTGAGACAGAGTCTCACTCCATCACCCAGGCTGGAGTACAGTGGTGCAATCTCCTCTCACTGCACCCTCTGCCTCCCAGGTGCAACTGATTCTCGTGCCTCAGCCTCCTGAGTAGCTGGAATTATAGGCACGTGCCACCATGCCCAGCTGATTTTTGCATTTTTAGTAGAGGTGGGGTTTCACCATGTTGGCCAGGCTGATCTTGAACTCCTGACCTCAAATGCTCCACCTGCCTTGGCCTCACATAGTGCTGGGATTACAGGCATGACCCACCACACCCAGGCCCAGTCTAATTTAAAAAAATTTATTATTGTCATTATTATTTTTCAGAGGCAGGATCCCATTCTGTCACCCAGGCTAGAGTGTGGTGGTGTGGTCATGGCTCACTGCAGCCTCAAACTCCTGGGCTCAAGCAATCCTCCTGCCTCAGCCTCCCAAGTAGGTGGGACTATAGGCATGTAACACCATACCTGGCTAATTTTAAAATTATTATTGTTGTGATTATTGAGACGGAGTCTTGCTCTGTCGCCAGACTGGAGTGCAATGGCACAATCTCGGCTCACTGCAACCTCCGCCTCCCAGGTTCCAGTGATTCCCCTGCCTCAGCCTCCAGAGTAGCTGGGACTACAGGTGCACGCCACCATGCCCGGCTGATTTTTTATATTTTAGTAGAGACGGGGTTTCACCATGCTGGCCAGGATGGTCTCAATCTCTTGACCTTGTGATCTGCCCGCTTCGGCCTCCCAAAGTGCTGGGATTACAGGCATGAGCCACTGCACCCAGCCTTAATTATTTTTTTTTTAGAGACAGTCTCTTGCTATGTTGCCAAGGCTGAGTTCGAAATCCTGGGCTCAAGTAGTCCTTGAGCTTTGGCCTCCCAAAGTGCTGGGATTCCAGGCATAAGCCACCATGCCTGGCACTGATCCAACTTTTTTTGTTAGGTGCATTTCACAGGTTTTGCTGAGTGCTTCTGGGAGGTCACATCGTAGGAGCGCTTGGTGGGTTTGCATGGCAGCAATCTGACTTCACGTTTGTGAAGTTCCCCATCAGCCTTCCAAGTAATGGTTTTTCCTTTGAAGATCTCTGCGTCATTGATTTCATTAGAGGTTGTAAAATAATGCATTTCTATCATTCTTTCTACATCTGTGAGCTGGAATTCTGTAAACAAGAATTCCCTACATCATCCAAGGTTATGTGGCTACCTGAAAATATAGTTCACTGAGGAAAGGCAGGATAGAGCTTATTTCCTTTCTTAAAATACTACAACTTTATTGAGATATGATTCACATACATACAATTCATCCTTGTAGAGTGTACAGTTCAGTGGTTTTTAGTGTATTCACAGAGTTGTGCAACCATCACCACTAATTTCATAACAGTTTCATTATACCCAGAAGAAACTCCATGCTCATTAACAGACACTTCCCATTCCTTCCTCCCCTTCCAGCTCCTGACAACCTCTAATCTGCTTTATCTCCATGAATTTGCCTATTCTGGGCACTTCATATAAATGGAAGCATACGCCATATGGTCTTTTGCGACTGACTTATTTTCCTCCCCTCCCCTGCCCTCTCCCCTCCTCTCTTCTCCCCTTCCCTTCTCTGACATGATCTCACTCTGTTACCTAGGCAGGAGTACAACTGGCAGCTGGCTACCTCAGCTCACTGCAACCTCCCACTCCTGGATTCAAGCAAATCTCCTACTTCAGTCTTCCGACTAGCTGGGATTACAGGTGCATGCCTTCACAGCCAGCTAATTTTTGTATTTGTAGTAGAGATGGGTTTCACCATGTTGATCAGGCTGGTCTCGAACTCCTAACTTTAAGTGATCTACCAGCCTCAGCCTCCCAAAGTGCTGGAATTACAGGTACTGTTCCTGGCCACTTGATTTTCAAAGTTCATTGACACTGTGGCACATGTCAGTACTTCAGCATTTTTTATTGCCAAACATATTCCATTGTATGAATACACCACAGTTCATTTTTCAGCTGATAAACATTTGGGTTATTTTCACTTTCGCTATTATGAATAATACTCCAATGAACATTTGTGTAAAGGTTTTTTGGTTTTGTTTTGTTTTTGAAATAGGGTCTCACTCTGCCACCCAGGCTGGAGTGCAGTGGCGCAATCTCGGCTCACTGCCACCTCTGCCCCCTGGGTTCAAGCAGTTCTTGTGCCTCAGCCTCCTGAGTAGCTGGGACGACAGAAATGCACCAACACAGCCCAGCTAGGGTTTTGTACTTTTAGTAGAGATGGGATTTTGGCATGTTGGCCAGGCTGGTCTAGAACTCCTTACCTCAGATGATCCACTTGCCTTGGCCTCCCAAAGTGCTGGGTTGACAGGTGTGAACCACCATGCTCAGCTAGGAAATATGTTTTTACATATACAAGTTTATTTATTATTTCTTTCACTTTACCAAATAAATCATACTATACATTTTGATGTGCACCTTGCTTTTTATAGTTCATAAAATATCAAGCCATCTTTCCATATTAGCAAATAGAAATCTACATCATTCCTTTTAATAGCTGAATAGAATATTAGCTTATGACCATCACAATTTAATGAAATCCCTACTGATAAACACTTTAGCTGTTTTGTTTTTTGCTGTTAAAAATGTTGCAGGCCGGGCATGGTGGCTCATGCCTGTAATCCCAGCACTTTGGGACGCTGAGGGGAGTGGATGACTTGAGGTCAGGAGTTCGAGACCAGCCTGATCAACATGGTGAAACCACGTCTCCACTAAAAATACAAAAATTAGCCAGGCATGGTGGCGCATGCCTAGTCCCAGCTACTCGGGATGCTGAGGCAGGAGAACTGCATGAACCCAGGAGGAGGAGACTGCAGTGAGCCGAGATTGAGCCACTGCACTCCGGCCTGGGTGACAAAGCAAGACTCCATCTCAAAAAAAAAAAAATTAAAATAAACATTCATATATACAGGCACCTGCCACTACGCCAGGCTAATTTTTGTATTTTTAGTAGAGACAGGGTTTTGCCATGTTGGCCAGGCTGGTCTCAAACTCCTGACCTCAGATGATCCCCCCACTTCGGCCTCCCAAAGTACTGGGATTACAGGTGTGAGCCACCGTGCCCAGACTAACTTTTCCACTCATATACTCTGATGGAAGACAAGTGAATTCAAATTCCAGGAGACATGTGAGTATCCAGCACAAGAACTAATTTTCTTTTGAAGTCATATGGTTAATCTTAAAAACCCAGGCCAGGCACAGTGGCTCACGCTTATAATCCCAGCACTTTGGGAGGCCGAGGGGGACAGATCACTTGAGGTCAGGAGTTTGAGACCATCCTGGCCAACATGGTGAAACCCGGTCTCTATTAAAAATACAATAATTAGCCAGGTGTGGTGGCGCACATCTATAATCCCAGGTACTCGGGAGGCTGAGGCCGGATAATTACTTGAACCAAGGAGGCAGAGGTTGCAGTGAGCTGAGATCACACCACTGTACTCCAGCTGGGGCAATGCGGGGAGACTCCATCTCAAAAAGAAAAAAATATTTTTTAAAAAAATTCCTATTTTGTTGTATATCCTGTCTGTTCTTTATTAATTAATGTATTTAAAAATAATAAATTACTCAACATTAAAATTTCATTCTCACCGGGCATGGTGGCTCATACCTGTAATCCCTGCACTTTGGGAGGCCAAGGCGGGAGGATCACTTGAGGTCAGGTGTTCTAGACCAGCCTGGTCAACATGGTGAAACCGCATCTCTACTTAAAAATACAAAAATTAGCTGGGTGTGGCAGCAGGTGCCTGTAATCCCAGCTACTTGGGAAGCTGAGGCAGGAGAATCGCTTGAACCAGGGAAGCAGAGGTTACGGTGAGCCAAGATCATGCCACTGGACTCCAGCCTGGGCGACGGAGGGAGACTCTGCCTCAAAAAAAATTTTTTTTAAATCTCTTTAGGAAGATGCATCACATTTACCCCAAGGATCCACATTCTCTGCACACCTGTTTTCCCAGGGCTTGGGTACTCCAGCTGAAGGAGTGTGGTTCTGACCGGTCTCCTTCATTATAGGTGTAATCTAGTTACCAAGAATGTGACCATCAAGAGTAAAGGCGCAATTCAGTTCAACTTCGCATTTGTTCAGTCCTCAACAGATTCAAACAATGAATCAAAGAAAGGAAAGGGAGTTAGCATCAGCACCGGTGATGCCAGTGATCCAACTACTAAAGAGTTTAAAACTTTAAAAACATTCAGCGGAGGAAGGTTTGGAAAGCCTCATGGTACACTCCTCAAATCTGGCTCTTTATCAATAACATTCCTACAAAGAGACATCATGGTTTATCAGAAGACACAACCAAAATCCAGTGAGGAAGGACAGCTGTCAAAGGTTTTATTTGTCCAGGCACGGTGGCTCACCCCTGTAATCCCAGCACTTTGGGAGGCCGAGGCAGGCGGATTACCTGAGGCCAGGAGTTTGAGACCAGCCTGGCCAACATGATGAAACCCTGTCTCTACTAAAAATACAAAAATTATCTGTTTGCAGTGGCGAGCGCCTGTAATTCCAGCTACTCGGGAGTCTGAGGCAGAAGAATCGCCTGAGCCTAGGAGGTGGAGGTTTCAGGGAGCCGAGATCTTGCCACTGCACTCCAGCCTAGGCAACAGAGAGAGACTCTGTCTCAAAAAAAAAAAAAAAAAAAAAAAGGTTTATTCTCCAGGAAAAGGGTTCTCGCGGGTTGTAAGCAGCAGGCAGAAGACTTTATTGCATGTGTGGTGAGGTGATAGTGCCTAAGTTTGCACCGGGAACTGGAATCAAGAGTGACCCAACCTCCTGCTCATGTACCTTTCTCTCTGTATCTCTCTTTCCCTTTTATGTCTCTCTCCCTCCTCTTTCTCTCAGCCTCCTCTGTCTCTCTCCAGATCTCTCTCCCTCTCTCTTGATCTCACTCCTCCTCCCCATCTCTTTCTCTCTCCTTCTTCTCGACTTCTCTCTTCCTCCTCGTCTCACTCCCTGCCACTGTTGAGGCTTCTGCGGCACACCTGGGCGGGTGCACACAGGACTCCTAGGCCACCTTTGGGGATGCATGCACGGGGTTGCAAGACCTTGGCCCCCATCTCCCAGCACCCTCAAGCTCAGGGGCGTGGAGCATGGGGAGTGCCTGGGCTTTCTTGGGTGGGTGCCCCACGCTCCATGAAGCAGAAGCTGTAGGTCACCACTGGCTTGAGTGGCACACCCGCCGGGCTGCTGGCTTTCACCTTGTGATCTGCTGAGGCCAAAGCGGGGGACACCTGGCCAGGCCTGACCCTGCACCAGGGTTGGGTAGGGGTGGGTTTAGAGGTGGGGGTGGGATGCGAGTGGCCACTGCAAACCAGTCCCTGGCCAGTTTCCTGCCCTGCACCCTGCCATGCAAGGCCTCCTCTGCCACCCTTCCCCCTGCCCCCACCACCTCCACCCCTAGAAAGCCCCAGGCACAGGCTCCAGAAGTCTCCCTGGATCTAGAAACTAAGGGCAACCACCGGGCTTCAAAGCTTGGCAGTGTTACACACTGGACAGTGCTCTCAGTGACATTCTGGACAAGTTGCTGATGGACATGCCTCTTGTCATGAAATGAATTTGCATCCTGAGGAAGCCTCTTCTTCAGGGGAAGCCTCCCCAGTCACCTCTGCCTCCTCCAATGACATGAGTCCTCCCAGGTGACCTCAGCCCTCTCAGGTGATGTCCTTCAACCGTGACTCTGGCTCTCACAGGAGGTGGACTACTGCAGGGACCTGAGCCATGTCGCTGCCTTGCTCCTCCTTTATCTGCCTGAGGAGGACATGTTCTGGGCACTGGTCCAGCTGCTGGCCGGTGAGAGGCACTCCCCGTAGGGTAGGTGAACAGCTGCCCCCAGGGCCTCATGCAGCCAGACCTGGGGACAGCCACCCTGGCCAGGTGACCTAAACTTTCAGCAAAGGCACCTTCCTTGTGTTGTCAGCTTGTTTGGAGCCTTTAGGATGTCTCTGTTGAGGGTTCCACAGGAGCCCAGGCTGAATGGGGAACCCCAGATCCCAAGTCAGTTGCCTTTCACCCCTATCAGCAGACGGCATTTTCTTATCCCCATGGCCATCCTCTGTGTCCTGGAGCCACCCCCTCTGGCTCTGACTCTATGCAGCTGACTCTCTCCTCCCTGAGAGTCCTCCTGCCCTCCAGCTGGCCGGGTTCCAGCTGCCCACAGATGGGCCGATGAAGCCCTGATGGCAGTGTCTCCACACCCTGTGTCCCCTGGCCCAACCCCACTTCCAGGAGATGACCAGGAATCCCAGCACCGGCCCTTTGAGCAAGCCTCAAAGTCAGGCTTGCTCACCCTGCTCATGTACCTCTCTCTGTGTGTCTCTCTTTACTTTTATGTCTCTCTCCCTCCTCTTCCTCTCAGCCTCCTCAATCTCTCTCCCCATCTTCCTTCCTCTCTCTCTTTTTTTTTTCCATTCCCCAGAAGATTTAGAATTGACCCTTCCTCTCTCTTGATCTCACTCCCTCCTCCCCATCTCTCTTTCTCTCTCCTCCTGTTGATGCCAGGAGGCCTCCAGAGCACCTCCAGCCAGGCTCCAGGGGATAGTCCCACCCCTCCTCCCCAAGGCCAAGGCTGCATGGTGGGGTCACCAGATGGGAGGGTGGGAGGCCTTGGGGTCTGGGGGCCTCTGCAGCTGTCCAGCTCTTCCAGCTGATGGCTCCACATCTTGGAAGTGGGCTGATGTCATGATATGGGCTGGGGGCCTCCCAGGATTCCACAGTCCAAATGGTGTGAGGATCCAGGGGCCCCAAGGCCACCAGGAGCATGAAGTACCCATGTCACACCCTAAGACCATGAGGCACGTGGTGAGTTTATGGTCCTCCCAGCTCTTCCCCCAGACCCTGCATCCTGTGGGGCCAGAGGAGCCAGGGTTGGAGACCCTAGTTGGGCTGGTGAGAGGCTGAGCTCCAGTTGGGGCCTGACATGGGCATGGGGTTCTCCCTGAGTTTGGAGTTGGGTTACCTTTCCCGCCTGGAGGAGACAGAGGCACAGGGGCCGGCTCCCGCGGAACAGGTCTAGGCCGTGTGTCCAGCAGGAGTGCGGCAAGGGGAAGGTGTAAGGAGCCTGGACACCACCCAGTGTTCTGCACGTGGGGAAGGGTCTTCAGAGGGCCCTAGGAGAGGGAGGTTTTTAGGGCAGTCCAGAGGGACCTGAGCACCTCGGTTCCTCCCATCAGGACAAGGAAGGGCTATGCGTTCAGGGTTCCTCATTAGGTCAGCTTCTTTGGAGCCTGACGGAGGGGGTAAGAGGCACAGGCAGACCCCGGCTCAGGGACACTCCTTGCCCTACAGTGCCCTGCTCCCCCAGCCCAGGGATCCAGCTCACCCCCACCCCACAGGAGACATAGGTAGATTCCTGCAGCACACACACTCAAAACCCTCCGCCCAAGAGGGGTCATCCCATGGCAGAGGCTGGGGCTCAGGCGCAGCCTCATGGGCAGACTGGGCCAGGACCCACTTAGGAGGGCTCAGGGAAGACTCCAGCCCTGGAGAAGCTCCTCTCCAGAAGCCATATCCCCACTGAAATGAGTGCCTGCCATAAGGAGCTGCAAGACCTTGTCTGACCCAGCCTCCTGGAGGGGTCTGATGACTCTCATGGGAAGGGTCACTGACTCTGGGGGACTGCAGCCCCAATGGGCCCAGCTTGAACCACCAGCCCCCAGCCTAGAAGGGCCAGGTCCTCCCATGCCTGCTGTCCCCACAGATCTCTCTCGGGCTCACCCTGAGGCTTTGGGACATGTACTTGCTAGAAGGGGAACAGGTGTTGATGCCAATGGCACACGCCGCCTTTAAGGTTCAGAGGAGTAAGTCCACGTGTGCCCTGTGGGGCCTGGGGAGCACTGGGGTCAGACCCCGACTGTGGCAGCTTCCTCTCACTGTCCACATGATCCTCTGCTCTGGCTCAGAGAGAGGCCTGGCTGGGTGGGCTGGGCAGGGCACAGTGACATATCCCCCACTTCGGGGCCCATCCCCCACATGACCCAGATGAAAGTCAGGAGTGTGGTGAGCACTTCCCTGCCCAGGCTGCCCCCCAGCCACAGCCTCTGGTGCCCATCTGGATGCCTGGGGTGGCCACAAAAGGATCCTGCACCACCCAGTGGGAGATGGCAATGGGATATGGGTTCTGACCCCTCCCAGGGAACTCTCCCGGCCTGATGCCCACCCTTTCCCTAGAGTGCCTCATGAAGATGTCCAGGTCTGGCCCATGGGCACGTTTTCAGGACCAGTTCTCCCATACCTGGGCCCTGGATGACAATGCAGTTCTCAGGAACTCTGTGGTCTCTATAAGGAAACAAGGAAGCGTTGGGACCTCCTGAGTCACCCTCTGGGCAGTCAGTAGTGGCGGACTGCCTGGACCCCCGACCCTACTACATGGGCCTTTTGCTTGGACCTTTTCTTCCCCTTCTTCCTCCTGGACTCTAAGAAAGCACAGTAGGCCCACAGGACCCACAGTTTGGGTCCTCGGGACGGGCACTCAGTGGGTGTGTGCTGGACACGCTGTTCAGGCAAGAGGGGGATGTGGGCAAGATGCCTCCAACAAACCCCCTCCCACTTTCCAGAGACAGAGGTTGCAGTGAGCTGAGATCACACCACCGCACTCCAACCTGGGCAACAGAGCAAGACTCCATCTCAAATAATAATAATAATAAAATAAAAATAAAGTGCACTTCCAGCTGGGCGCGGTGGCTCACGCCTGTAATCCTAGCACTTTGGGAGGCTAAGGCGGGCAGATCACCTGAGGTCAGGAGTTCGAGACCAGCCTGACCAACACGGATAAACCCCGTCTGTACTAAAAATACAAAATTAGTCATGTGTGGTGGCACATGCCTGTAATACCAGCTACCTGGGAAGCTGAGGCAGGAGAATCGCTTAAACCTGGGAGGTGGAGATTGCTGTGAGCCGAGATAGTGCCATTGCACTCCAGCCTGGGCAACAAGAGCAAAACTTTGTCTCAAAATAAATAAATAAATAAATAAAAGTGCACTTCTTTTTCAGTAAACACAGTTGACTGATTTCAGGGACATGTGAAGTAAGTAATATTACATATAGTTTCTAGAAAGGGGGAAAAATCAAACTAGTGGAACCACTGGATAATGACTGAGTTTGGGAAACTGAGGCTGGATGAGACGGTTCCAGAGGCCTATCCCAAATCAGGAAGCAGCTGCCCTTGGTAGAAATAGTGTCTGTTTCGTCTGTCCTGTAGGAGGCCTGCCTCCCACTGACCCAACAATAATCCTGTTGACATAACCCTGTTGATCAAAGCGACTCCCTGACTGCTCTGGGCCAGTTCCTTTGGCTCCTGGTGGAATGCACTCAGAGAATCCAGATCCGGTCAGTATAAAAGGTCTGGTCCCGCAGTGGGGGAGCCACATCCTGGAAGAGTGGCCGAGGACAGCTCCCCTCCTGCCAGAGATAGGCAGGCGCCGAGGTAGCGGCATGGCCCCGTCAGAAGACCCCAGGGACTGGAGAGCCAGCCTGAAAGGCACCATCCGTGAGACGAGCCTGGAGACCAGCTCTGGTAAGAGGTGGCAAAGCTACCCCATCCCCACAGAAAGACCAGCTGGGGGCTGGGCGCAGTGCCTCATGCTTGTAATCCCAGCACTTTAGGAGGCTGAGGCGGGCAGATCATGAGGTCAGGAGTTTGAGACCAGCCTGGCCATCATAGTGAAACCCTGTCTCTACTAGAAATACAAAAAATTAGCTGGGTCGTGTAGCAGGCACGTATAATCACAGCTACTTGGGAGGCTGAGGCAGGAGAATTGCTTGAACCCGGTTAGCGGAGTTTGCAATGAGCCGAGATCGCGCCACTGCACTCCAGCCTGGGCCACAGTGCAAGACTCCATCTCAAAAAAAAAAAAGAAAGACCAGCTGGGGGCGGGGGTTTGATGGCAGACATGCTACCTCCCTCGGGTTGCCGGAATTCTCAAGCCAAGGGCGGGCTTCTTTTATTTCCTGTGTTAGCCAATCTGCTAGAATGTAAGCTTCCTTCTGAATCCATGCTGTGGTTCCCAGCACGTAGCTAAAAGAATGGAGGTGTGTGTTATTTTGGGTAACTCAAAAAGTTACCTTTTTAAGAGCACAGGCTTTGCATTCAGATACGCTTGCTCAGATACCTGCTTCATTGATAAATCTATTGGCTAGTTTATCCATCCCTGTACCCTGTGCTGGGCTCTGGGCGGGGGTTTGCCAGGGCAGATGCCACCAGGCACTGATGGGATTCTCTGAGGCTGTGGATAAGATTGTGTGGGGAGGGGAAGAGTATCATGATGCTCCCTGAGACCCACCAGCGCTTGTGCAAGCTGGGCCTCAGTTTCCTCACCTGGAAAGATGGCCAGGGCCTTTCTCTCTTGGGTCAAAGACTGTGCTATTCATAATATGATCCATGGACCAGCAGAATTGGCATCTCCTGGGGGGGCTTGCAAGAAATGCAAATCTCGGGCTCCACCCCAGCCCCACTGCACTAGACTCTGCATTTTTTTTTTTTTTTTGAGACGGAGTTTTGCTCTTGTTACCCAGGCTGGAGTGCAATGGCGCGATCTCGGCTCACCACAACCTCCGTCTCTTGGGTTCAGGCAATTCTCCTGCCTCAGCCTCCTGAGTAGCTGGGATTACAGGCACGCGCCACCATGCCCAGCTAATTTTTTGTAGTTTTAGTAGAGACGGGATTTCACCGTGTTGACCAGGATGGTCTCGATCTCTTGACCTCGTGATCCACCCACCTCGGCCTCCCAAAGTGCTGGGATCACAGGCGTGAGCCACCGTGCCCGGCCTTAGACTCTGCATTTTAACAAGCTCCCCAGGCAGCTCACGGGAACAGCAAAGTTGAGAGGCACTAACATGTTGGACTCTGTGCTCCTGGAAGGTAGATGGATGGATGGTGAGTGGAAACTTGAACTCAGGTCTCTCTGATGCTGAAATCCAGAAGTTTAAACCCTGACTGTCCTCTTCTGTTTGTGTATCAACCAACTCAGTTAAACCCTATAGAATGAATGAACAAATGAATTAATGAAACCATGTCCTGGTCGGGTACCGTGGCTCACGCCTGTAATCCCAGTACTGATTGGGCTGAGGCAGGAGGATTTCTTGAGTCCAGGAGTTTGAGACCAGCCTGGGCAGCATAGGGAAACCTCATCTCTATTAAAAAAAATTAAAATTCACTGGGCATGGTGGCATGAACCTGTAGTCCCAGCTACTTAGGGGGCTGAGACGGGAGGATTGCTTGAGCGCCCTGAGGCTGAGGCTGCAGTGAGCCACGATCCTGCTCACTGGGCGACAGAGCGAGACCCTGTCTCAGGGGGCAAAAAAAGTCCCTTGCTTATGCTAACACAAACCTTTGGTCTTTTCCTCACTTCTAGGTGGGAAGTTGGCCAGGCATCAGAAGACTGTCCCCACAGCTCACCTGACTTTCATTATTGACTGTGCCCACGGGAAGCAGCTCTCCCTGGCAGCAACCCCATCACCACCCCAAGCCCCCAGTCCCAATCGAGGGCTTGTCTCCCCACCAATGAAGACCTACATCGTGTTCTGTGGGGAAAACTGGCCCCATCTGACTCGGGTGACCCCCACGGGTGGGGGATGCCTTGCCCAGGCCAGGGCCACCCTCCCACCCTGCAGAGGGACTACGGCCTCAGCTTCCTTCCCGGTCAGTCCTCTCTGTCCCCAGGAGGTTCCCGAGGCTAAGGGGAGACACTTGAAGGCTATGCCTGTGAGGTCTTCAACTTGGGGAACAGTCAAGGACTCGCTGAAAGCCCTCTCCTCTTGTGTCTGTGGGCAGGCCGATTAGCTGGAAGGGCCAGGCTCCTATGCCCAGAGGCTGCAGTTCCCAAGGCCTGGCCCTGCCTCCCCAGCTAAACAGGAGTCTTTCATGCCTGAACCAAGGAAAGATCATTAGATCTGATAAGGGACCTCTGAAACAGCCATCAAGTGGCAGAGACAGGATAAGGCACCTGCATATGAAGAGACTCACTCATTCATACAGCAAATATTACTGGAGGACCTTCTATGTGCCAGGCCCTGCTAAGTGCTGGGGAGATACCATGGTTTTCTTGGAGCTGGTATTTTTGGGGTGGAGGGAATCCACCCCAAATAAATAAAGTAACCAAATAAATAAAGAAGATGATTTTGAACAGTGATGTATGCTGGGCAGGAACTGAAACAAGATGCTAGATGGAGGGTGATGGGGGCGAAGAGCTTTCCCGATACAGTGCTTGGGAAGGGCCTCTCTGCATAGGTAACAATTAGAGTGTGATGTGAAAGATGAGAAGGAGCCAGCGCTGAGAAAATCCACCCTCCCCAGGGCCACCTGTAGTCATCTTACCCCAGGGCAGGCCAGAGTGGGTGGTCAGCATGCCCCAGCGTGACGGGCTTGCCGCCACCTTAGCTGAGAGGCAAGTGTGTAGGTCACTGCAAAGGCATGGGACAGCACACAGGGAGATTCAAGGGCATGCCAGTGGGGGCTGGGAGGCTCAGGGAAATTGACTCCAGGAGACTCCATCCCAGAAGGCAGTCCAGGTGGGTACTGGGGATCTGAGATGGCAAATAAGGGGAACTGGTTTCTCAAAAGGGAGGGAGGTGCTCAGAAATAGAGTATCATACTTGAACTAATGAAAATAAGAGATATTTATTGAGCATCTACTGCATACCAGGCCCAAGGTGCCCTCTAGGGATTAAAAAAAAAAGGTAGCTGGAGGAGGTTCACTCCCCCCAAGGCAACCGTGTTCCCTGAGCAGGAGGTGGGGTTACTGATGTGGCTTTGAGGGTGTGTGTAAGTCTAAGAGAGGCACAGTGCTGTGTGAAACCCTAAATCAACCCATTTAAGGAAGTCAGTTTCAAGGCTCCCAGATAAAAATCAGAGTTTTCATTTATTTATTTTAGAGACAGGATCTCACTCTATCACCCAGGCTGGAGTGCAGTGGAACAATCACAGCTCACTGCAGCCTCAAACTCCTGGGATCAAGTGATCCTCCTGCCCTCAGGCTCCCAAGTAGCTGAGATTATAGGTGCACCACTACACCCAGCTTAACTTCTTTGAGTTTTAGTAGACAGGAAATCTCACTGTTCTGCCCAGGCTGATCTTGAACTCCTTGCCTCAAGCTATCCTCCTGCCTCGCCTTCCCAAAGTGCTCAGAGTACAGGTGTGAGCCACTGTACCCGGTCATTAATTTATTCAATGACTGTTTTACTAGGTTCCTACAAATACCAGCCACTAACATTTAACATGTATCGATCATTTACTCTGTGTCAGATAAATGACATGGGCACTATATTTGTGACCATTTTATAGGTTAGAGAGCTGAGGCACAGAGAGGTCGAAGAATGCATTCAAGGTTCCATAGACTGGTACTGTTGAGATTAGCACTCAGGCAAGTCTGGTGTTCATATTCTTGCTCATAACTGTAAGGTACATATCCTCCTGGCAGCGTCTCTTCCAGACAGAGACCCACAGAGAATAAATGTAACTCTGTCCTCAAGGAACTCACAGCCAGGTGGAGGAAGCCAGAAAGAAAGCAGACAATTGGCTGGGGGTGGTGACTCATGGCTGTAATCCCAGCACTTTGGGAGTCCGGGGCGGGCAGATCACCTGAGGTCGGAAGTTTGAGACCAGCCTGACCAACATGGAGAAAGCCTGTCTCTACTAAAAATACAAATTTACCCAGGCATCGTGGTGCACGCCTGTAATCCCAGTTACTAGGGAGGCTGAGACAGGAAAATCGCTTGAATCCAGGAGGTGGGGGTTGTGGTGAGCTGAGATCATGCCATTGCACTCCAGCCTGGGCAACAAGAGTGAAAATCAATCTCAAAAAGAAAGAAAGAAAGAAAGAAAAAAAGCAGATAATTGCCATAGCTTCTGAGAAGTGCAGCAGTGAGGGCAAAACAGAGTGAGGCTGGAGGGCACCCAGCCCACTCTGGAGAGAGGAGATCAGGGAGGGCTTCCTGCAGGAAGTGATGCCTAAAGTGAGATCTGACCAGTGACTAAGCTATACAAAAGGGTGGGGTGGGGGAGCAAGTGGGGAGTGCTCTGGGCAGAAGGACCTGTCATTCAGTCCGGCTAGGGTAATCATCATTCATTCATTTACTCACCAAGTATTTATTGGGCACCCACTGAATGCCAGGCTCTAGGCTAGACCATGCGATGGAGCAATGAATAAGACAATGAGGCCCAGCCACGAAAGAGCTTATCCTCTAGTTGGGGGAGACAGGCAATGCACACACACACAACTAACAGATCAGAAAAGTGGCAGGAGGTCAGGCACGCGGGTTATGCCTGTAATCCCAGCACTTTGGGAGGCTGAGACAGCAGTGCAGGGAAAGGATCACCCGAGGTCAGGAGTTTGAGACCAGCCTGGCCAACTTGGTGAAACCCCATCTCTA
>NW_016107330.1:6722308-6723827 GCF_001604975.1 Cebus imitator
TAGAGACAGGGTTTTACCATGTTGGCCAGGCTAGTCTTGAACTCCTGACCTCAGGTGATCTACCCACCTCAGCCTCCCAAAGTGATGGGATTACAGGCATGAGCCACCGCATCCGGCCAATTTTTTGTATTTTCAGTAGATACAGGGTTTCACCATGTTCGCCAGGCTAGTCTTGAACTCCTGACCTCAAGTGATCCGCCCCCCACCATGCCCCTGATGCCCTCCCAAAGTGCTGGAATTACAGCGTGAGCCACAGCGCCCAGCCAGACCTTTAGATCTTATTCCCAGATGGCAATAGATCTTATTCCCAGATGGCAGCACTGGAAACTGAGCAGACAGCATCATGGCCAGACATGCCTTTGCAAAGGATCCCTCCAACACTTCTGCCTGCAGGGGAGGAGGCACAGGAGGTTGAGCCTTAATCCAAACAAAGGAGAGTAATGGTTTGGACTAGAGAGGAGGATACAGTGCAGTCCGGGTGATATATGCTTCTTCCCCTCTCCTGAAGACCCCAAGGACAAGGCTGCAGAGTTGGAGACCCTCAAGGAAAAAGGAGGCCTCTGGCTGCACATCCAGCTTTTCAGCAGCAGGTGTCGCCCTCTCATCAGACTGGAGGACACTGGGTCCAAGTCTGGTGGATCTGTTTTTCAGAGGCCAAACTCATTCTAACCAAGACTCCTTTCCTCCAGAATAATGAATGTTTACGCCAGGCACCCAGCAAAGTGACATTTCAGAGTTGAACCCTGGGGGTCTTGGTGAGGAGTCAGAGGGACCAGGCACTTATACTTGCCCCTTAAAGGGAGCTGTCATCATTACTGTTGATGTCGTCAATTACTATAGCTGTCGTCATTACTGGACAATTAAATATGCACCCCACACCCCATCAGTTCACCTAACCCCAGTCACGTGCGGTTGGCATGACTTCCCATGCCATTTTACAGAGGAAGCTGAGGCACAGAGAGGTTGAATACTTTGCCCAAGGTCACTAACTGGAAACCGGTAGAGCCCAAATCCAAACCCGAGGCAGTGTGACTGCACACGGGGCTTGCAGGCCCACACTGTGCTATAAACACACTGGTCGTATCTGTTGAATGAGTGAGTGAAGAGCGACCATTTTCCAAGGACCCAGCCGAGGACTTGGTAGCATGTGTGGAGTGTCTGGGGACCGAATGGGTGGTGGGGCCCTCACTGAGATGGGACATACAAGTGGAGGAGCCAGTGGGGACACAGGGAGATGACAGGCTCAGGAGGTGGATGTCACGTGAGGGACTGTGGGACATGCCGGGGGGAGGTGGGCAGGTGATGGCCCATTCCCTGTTGGAGCTCTGGTCAGAGGCTGAGGCTGGCAGTGGAACTGCATTGGGATAGAGGCGGGTGATGAAGTTGGTCTGGGGAGGTGAGGTGTGAGACCAGGTCATCAGGCCTGTGAGAAACCAACCTACCCATCCAAACCCAAAGAATGGACTCAGAGGCACGGAAAACAGCAGAAGAGAGCATTTTTTTTTTTTTTTTTTTTTTT
>NW_016107330.1:6723927-6743942 GCF_001604975.1 Cebus imitator
TCACCCAGGCTGGAGTGCAATAGCGTGATCTCGGCTCACTCCAACCTCCGCCTCCCGTGTTCAAGCGATTCTCCTGCCTCAACCTCCTGAGTAGCTGGGATTACAGGTGTATATCACCATGCCTGGCTAATTTTTGTATTTTTAGTAGAGATGGGGTTTCACCATGTTGGTCAGGCTGCTCTCAAACTCCTGACCTCATAATCCACCCACCTCAGCTGAGATTACAGGCGTGAACCACCACGCCTGGCCTGGAAGAGACTTTTAATGACAGTCTTGCAAGATGGAGTGTACGGTGGGCAGGTGCACGCAGCACAGCCACAACAAGCAATCTAACCCCTAGCGCGCAGGACCCTCCCTGGTTCCTCACAGGCTGAGTACTGTGGCTGTGGGGTCACAGTCTTCCCAGATGTCACCTATTGGTTGTTGGGTAGGGGTTTTTAGGTGCTGTCTTTAGAGGTACATTTTGTGGCAGCCCACAATGCATTGCAATCATAGTCAGCTTAGGATTTTTTTAAGTATTTGGCTTATGACCTAGGTAGTCAGGCAAGCTGATGAGAATAGACAAATTGAGCTATTTTGCAGGCTAGTAAACTTTCATTCTAGACTAAACTTTTTTGCTTTGGGTGAGGGCAACTAAGGGCACCCTGACAAGCAGGCACCGGCTGTCAAAGCAGGGGCCTAGTAGAGTCTGTTCTGTAGTTTGAGGACTCAAACCTATCCAAGGCACTTTGTTTTGGAAATGGATCACTGTATCCATTATTTCCTTTAGGCCTAAGGTGACAGAGACGTGAAAACTTTGGAATAAGCACAAATGATCACAAAAATTATCCAACAGTCTGTGCATTGTCTGGTTATCTAGGAGATGAGCGTTTTTCTTTGCTTTTGAGCTATTTTACAGCTCTGTCTATGGTACGTAACACATAGGAATGCAAAATACTTCTTGTCTACAGACAAGAAAATCCTGTCCTGTCCTGCTTAAGTCCAGTGGATTCTCCTTCCCCACTGTGGAAGAAGCCAGTGTTACCTCTACATGCATGTTCATTTCAGTATTCCTTGAACTGGTTGTAACATCTTACTGGTTCCCTCATTAACCACAAATTAAGTAAAATCTTCAGTAGGACTGTAAAATGGTACAACCACTTTGGAAAACAGTCTGGCAGTTCCTCAAACAAATGTGGAGCTTTTAGAGGACCCAGCAATTCCGCTCCTAGATATATCTCCAATAGAAGTGAAAACATTCATCCACATGAAAATCTGCACTAATGGCCAGGCACAGTGGCTGGTGTAATCCCAACACTTTGGGAGGCCGAGGCAGGTGGGCCATCTGAGGTCAGGAGTTTGAGACCAGCCTGGCCAACTTGGGGAAACCCCATCTCTACTAAAAATACAAAATTATCCGGGTGTGGTGGTACATGCCTGTAATCCCAGCTACTCAGGAGGCTGAGGCAGGAGAATTGCTTGAACCCGGGAAGTGGAGGTTGCAGTGAGCTGAGATTGTGCCATTGCACTCCAGCCTGGGCAACAAGAGCGAAACTCCATCTCAAAAAGAAAATCTGCCTGAGTGTACAGAGCGGCGCTAGTCACCAAAACAGGAGGGTGGAACCAACCCAAGCATCCATCAACTGATGAAAATTAAGCAAATTGTGGCCTAGCCGTGCAACTGAGTATGATTCGGCCTTAAAAAGGAACAGATTATTAGCCCATGCTACAATATAGATGAATCTTGAAAACATTATGCTAGGTGAAAGATGTCAAATACAAAAGGTCACTGTAGGGTCCAGCCCTGCAGGGTTCTGTGAATCCCTCCCTGCTGGTGGGGAGACGAGAAATTGTAGAAATAAAAGACACAAGACACAGAGATAGAGAAAAGTAAGTTTGGCCCCAGAGGTCCACTGCCAACCAAAGTGCGGAGCCTGGAGTGTCCGCACACTCTGACTTAATTTATTGAGTACAAAAGCTGGGGACAGGGAAGGTAGGGCGTAGGTAGGGCGTGGTCTTGGAGGTCGGCGACTGGGGGCAGGGTAAAAGAGGGTGTGACAGTGGTAGGGTCATGCAGGTGATAGCTGAGATGAGGTAAGGGGCATAATTCGTCAGCACTTTTTCCATACTTGTCACAAAGACATTAAGATTTACGTTGCTTTTACTGATTCATTCTTACAAGAAAAAAGGAACCAGGTACAGAAGCAG
Source organism: Cebus imitator (assembly GCF_001604975.1). NCBI lineage: Eukaryota > Metazoa > Chordata > Mammalia > Primates > Cebidae > Cebus > Cebus imitator. The sequence goes on from NW_016107330.1 coordinate 6,726,115, forward strand.
ATCATGAGATTGACGTGGAACGTGACCACTGAAGCACAGCATCACATAGAGACAGTTAAGCCCCTGGTGTTTGCGGACCTTCCTGACAGCCGTCCGGCCTTACCGCAAGAGCTTGCAGAAGTGGAGTTTTCTCCTAACTCCTCCGAGGAAGGAGACGTCTCAGCTATTTTGGACGCCTCCTTCCCTAGCTGGCTAAACAGCAGGCGCTTTCCCAGCACTGACGCTGCCTGCCGCACAGCCAAGGCACCCTCCAGCAGCCCTTACGCAGGCGTGACAGAGGGCTTAAAATGTCTTGCCTTAGAGTCTTTCATTTCACAATGTCGCCCCAGGTTCACACTTCCAAACTGAGAGGCATTAGTAAAAGAATTAAGATCACAGCCGGGCGTGGTGGCTCACGCCTGTAATCCAAGCACTTTGGAGGCTAAGGTGGGCGGATCACCTGAGGTCGGGAGTTCAAGACCAGCCTGACCAACACGGTGAAATCCCGTCTTTAAAAAAAAAAAAAAGAATTAAGTTCAATTATGAAGAACTAAGATCACCTGTGAATAACTAATAACTACTACGGTTATGTTTCTAGTTACTTTCTTCTTCATTCTTCATATGGAAATAGGCTGAGGCCTTTGGTTCCTGCCTCCGCACTTCTGGGGTCTTTTCCCTATAGGTCACTTTTTTTTTTTTTTTTTTTGAAACAGGTTCTCACTCCATTGCCCAGGCTGGAGTGTGGTGGCTCAAACATGGCTCACTGCCTCAACCTCCAGGCTCAAGTGATCCTCCAGCATCAACCCCCAACTAGCTGGAGCTACAGGTATGCGCTACCACACCCTGTTAATTTTTGTATTTTTTGTGGAGATGCAGTTTTGCCATGTTGCCCAGGCTGGTCTCAAATACATGCTTTGTATTTATCTAGCTCGGGCAATCCACCCTCCTCAGCCTCCCAAAGTGCTGGGAATGCAGGCGTGAGCCTGGACATTTTTTATTTTATTTTATTTGAGTCAAGGTCTCACTGTGTCACCCAGGATGGAGTGTAGTGGTGCGATCATGGCTCACTGAGGCCTCCATCTCCTGGGCTCCCGCGATCCTCCCACCTCAGCCTCCCAAGTAGCTGGGACCACAGGTGCACATCACTATATTGGCTAATTTTCGTATTTTCTGTAGAGACGGGTTCTTGGCCATGTTACCCAGGCTGGTCTCTAAACCTGGGGCTCAAGTGATCCTCTCACCTCAGGCTCCTGAGCATGTGCTACTTTCACCTGAGTTTGGAAACAGGGTTTTGAAAGGGGCTCTGAACATCTGCCTGGGCTCTTTGTGTTCTGTCTGTGACTCTGAGCTGGTAGCTCTGGAGGGCTTTCTGGAGGAGGAGGCCTTTGGCCTGGGCTAGGCCTTCAAAGTGAGGAAGCCTTCTAGGTCTGACCCTCCCAGTCTCTGGTACTACCTGACCTGGACTTTCTCACAGGTTTCCAGCCCCAGAGAGCTGCGTCTTTTCAGTATCCCCTACCTCCTTCCCAGGCCCATCCCAAAAGCTGTAAGATGCAAAAGCCCCCTTTCCCTGTGGTGGCTGACATGGCTGGGGGGAGCTGATGATCCAGATTGACCCAGCAGAGGGCTTTCCAGGGCCACAGCAAGGATTCACATCCTAACCCTGCCACTTCCAAGCCAGGTGACCTTGGCCAGTTGCCTGACCTCGCTGATCCTCCGTGTCCTTCTCAGCACACAGTTATCATAGTACCTGCTTTGCGGGACTCTTGGGACTGAGCAGCGCGCCTGGCACACCCTAGTTGCTTAATGAATGGGACAGCTATAATTACTCTTCCGGGTGGGGGCGGGGCGCTGGGCCGGCAGCCAGGCCTATATTTAGCCTGGAAGGGGGTTGGGGGCGCTGGGAGACAAAGCGCCGAGGCTAGTTCCCAGGGGGCGGAGCCGGCGAAAGCCCGGCTGCCAACCCGCCCTCCCTTGCCGCAGGGTCACCTTGGCCGGGCTGGCGGCCAAGGGCTGCTTCGGACCCGACATGCCCCAGCTGCCCAGCGGCCGCCTGGTCCCCTGAGCTGTCCTCATCCCCGCAAACTGCGGTTTGGGGAGGGGGCTGCTGGGGACTGGGGGAGGTCGGCCCTATTGACCATTTGGGAAACTGTCCCCTTTCCCAGCACAGGCCGAGGGAGGGCTTGCTGGGGTCAGTACGCCAAGGTGAGCCTGAACCCGAGTGGGGGGTGCGGGAGGGGAAGCCAGGCCGGCTCCTCCCACAACCTCGCGCCAATGAGTGTCGGGGCTGCAAATAGCCCGGTGGAATCAGTGAGTCATGGAGGCTGGAAATACCGCGCGTCCCTGCTCGCCTCCCCTCCTCCTGACCGCAGCCCGGAGGAGCTGCACGGGGTTGTGCAGGGTGGGGGACCCCTCCGGAGGGCCCCCCCTCCCCAGGCTCTCTGAATCAGCCAGGACAACCCCTGCCCCCAAGTTCCAGCTGGCTTTGCCTCTGGTACTGTGTGACCCTGGGCCAGTCACTCAGCCTCTCTGGGCCGCAGAAGCCCCATTAGGTACAGGAAGGAATTCAAGAGGGCAGGCCACCCGGTGCAGCCTGCCCACCTTCGCATCCCTGCGCCTGGGACTGGGACAGTGCTTGGCACAGCGCCCGACACACAGCAGGGCAGTAAATATCTCTGGAAGGAAAGAAAGAATAAAAAGGGAAGGGCAGGCAGTTGGAAGAGAGGGTGTTGCAAGGGTGCTCCAGAAACAATCCTGGGGTTCCTGCCCAGGGGTTTTGGGGAGCCCACGGAGGGGACCAAGGAACACCCATATTTTGTAAGATCTTCAGCTCTAACTTGAGCTACAACTCACCCCCAAATCTGAAAGGTGTGTCTGCTTCTCCTGGGGTTTCCAGCCCTGCCCTGTTTGAGAACTCCAGGCAGTTGGCCTCCAGAAGGCTGTGAGACTGTCCTTTATTGTGTATACAGGTTCCAGCCACAGGGCTTTCCCACACACCCCTCCAGAGTCCACCCCCAGGGGGCCCAGAGTGGCAGGAGTGAGAGGCCACCCCATGGCACACTGACCTGAGAGGCGCGGAGGGAGGAGGCTGGACTGCGACTTGCCCTGGGGACCCACTAACTGAGGACCACCCTTTCCCTCCACCCTGCTTCTGTATGTGGGAGCCAAAGCCAAGAGTCACTGGGGGCAGCAGGCATTCCCCAGGGTTAAGGCTGATGGAAGGTCGCTATCCCAGATGGGAGATTGGGGCTTTTCCTCTGACTCCCCCTCTCCCCCGCTGGAAGACGTGGGAGGGGTGCATAGCCCTGGAGAGGTAGAATGAGGGGAAATACTCCTCATTGCCCAGAGATGGGGGGTTGAGAGCAGCTGTTGACACCCTGGGTTTAGATCTAACCTTCAACAGCAAAGCCGGGCACTCAATGGCTCACAGATGGTTTCCCCATTGATGAAAATGGAGATTGTAAATCTGAATTGAGAAAACTCTGAATCTGGCCTCAACCAATGGTCATGCTGAGTATTTGAAGGACAAGGATAAGGGTGTGTGTGTTACACACACCAGGCCTATAAATTCATAGATTAAAGAGGGGTACGGATGACGAGGCGACTGCCTAGAGGGGAAGGTGGCAAGAAGCTGAGGTCCAGCCTTTAGGACCCAAAGCCCCATCCATGCCCTGGCTTCCACCTCTGTTGAGTGATCCTGTCTGCATGGGAACAGCCCAGGAACATAGGCCTGTGGGTGGGAGGGAGAAGGACCAGCCCCACCCCCAACCCTACCTGACCTTGCTGAAGGCCCCAGCAGGCATGGGACGGCAGGAGTTTCATGCAGTTTATCACGAATCAGGTGTATTGGAAAAACCCCATCTATATACAGATGTGGCATGGCTCTGCTCTGGCACAGCCAGCTGGCTGGGGGCACAGGGCGGGCAGGCAGCCTGCTCACTGGCGTGAGGGTTGGAGGCTGGCAGAGGGGAAGTTTACCGTCACGGCTGTCTCCTCTTGGCCTTGGTGAGCCCTCGGGCAGTTAGTTCCACTTAGATAGACACCCCTGCCTGTGACCTTCCCTCTGTCTCTCCTGCTCCCCTTGGCCAAGGGGATTCCAGGTCCCTGCTCCCCTTGCCCTGCAGGGACTTCATAGATCAGAGTGTTTGTCTGTCTGTCTGTCTGTCCCGCAGAGCTTGCCCAGATGTCCTGCTGGTCCCAATCCCCTGACCCACAGCAGGTTCTTTAGATATTCCTTCCCCTACCCCGGCCCCTCTACTCTGGATTAAGTGAGGGAAGCCATATTTGAAATCTGGGCACCATGCCTCAGGCCAGGGACTCTCCTGGCCTGCTCTGGATAGAGTGGAGGGCCCTAGTACGGGAGGATGGTCCACCTGGGGCCTGGGGAGCATAGGGGCTGGAACCTGGGCTGAGATGGTCTGGAGCTGTTGAAATGGGGTTAGGAAGGCTTTGCTGGCAGACGTGGGGGTGGGGGGGCAGGGCAAGGGAAAGGAGAGGCCCTCAGATTTTGATCTCTGTCCGGAAGGTCTGCTGGACGTGCTCTGTATGCGGGTGGCGCCGTGCCCGGATGGTGAGGCTGCCGTCCTCCCGGAGAGCCGAGGTCACCGATGTAGGGTCCACATCCTCCGGCAGCTGGCACTTGTGAGCGAAGGTGTTCATGACCGTGCCGTCTGCTGCCAGCTGGGAAAGGGGTGACCGTCAGGCAGGCTGCCCCTGCCCCTGTCCTGCTTGTGACAAGCCATAGCCCTCTTCTCCCCATTCTAACCTGAGCCAGTCCCCATATGCTGAGGAGCTCTGCCCTCAGGTGTGGAGGGTCTGCCCAGGGTGGTGATGGCCTCAGGCCCAGGGCTATTCAGGGACAGCCCAGGGGTGTGTCGTAGAGCTCCAGTAGCTCCAAGGGACAGGCAAGGGGCATGGGGAGGGGTGGGACTTGGAGAGAGAGGCGGCTCTGTGGCAGTAGCTCTGAATCTGGGGCTCCTGGGGAATGCAGGGATGACAGAGGAGAGCCACGCCCTCCTGGATCCCTGGACTCATTGGGCATCTGCCCGCTAGGGCTGAGCGCCTGCCTCTCCCCCACAACTCAGCCAGCACATAGTGTCCAGGGGAGTTTGGGGCAGCTGAGTCACTGTTGCAGGTGGCAGGGCTGGCACGTGCTGCCCTCAGGTCCTGGTGTCCCCAGTCTTTGGCATCCCTGGCAGGGATGTCAGGAGTCCATCCTTGAATACGGAAGGGAGGAAGCCAGCCCATTGGAGCTTAGGAGGAGGCCTTGGGCAGGTCCTCTCTTCTCTCCTGGCAGCTCCGGCTGTCCCAGGTGGCGCCCCTGTTCAGGCCTGGCCACACCCTCTCCAGGACGGAGGCCCCAATGCCTCCTAGAAGTTCAGACTCAGACACTCAAGAGACCCGTGACCCTGAGACCCGAGGGCAGAGGGTGTGTGTGGTTTAGAGTGTGTGTGACCCTAAACTGCACAGTGGTGATGGCCATAGGCCGAGGGCTTTGCAGGGACAGGGCAGGGTGCTTCGTGGAGCTCCAGCAGCTCCGAAGGGCAGCATGGGGCATGGGGAGGGGGTGGGACTTGGAAGGAAAAGCAGCTCCGTGGCAGTGGCTCAGAATCTGGGGTGCCTGGGGAATGCAGGCATCTCAGCCCAGGTTCCAGCCCCTATACCCCCAGACCCCAGGTGGACTGGACACCCTAAACTGGCCAACCTCGGGCCTAATTTGGGGGTTCCAAGATGGGGGATGGGTCTCTGGCTGTGGAATGGAAGAGGGCTTGAGGTGTGTCACATGGAGAAACTCCTCCCCCGGCTGCCCAGGTGAGTTCCCCGCCTACCCGCATCCACCCTCTATGGCTGCCAGAGGAGCTGTCTTCACACTGCCATCACCATCTCTCGCTCCTCATCTCCCTCCCTCAAACTCCCACCCCCTCAGGCTCCCTCTGCCCACATCCCTCCATCCCTCTCCCATTCCCCGTAGGCTCCTTCAGCTGCTCAGGGCCCTGGAAGAAAGGATCTGGGAACCTCGATGCAAAGAGAGGCAGTGAGGATCCCCATAGCCATGGGCTACAGGGGCAAGGCCTTCAGCTAGCCCTGGGGGGGCATGGGGAAGGGACACTGGCCAGGGTCTGGGGTCCCAGGATGGGAAGGGGGAGTAGGAGACGTTGGAGGCAAGAGCAGAGTTTGGGGTGCAGTGGGTGGGGTTGGGGGGCTCACCTTCTCAGCCCGCACCTCAATGTGGTTGTTGGAGGTGGTGACGATGATGTCTTCAGGTGAGAAGTCCCTCACGTCCACTGCAAACTCATAGGCGTCTCCGAGGGTCTTGATGTTGCCTGGTCCCGCAGGGCAGGCTGTGGGATGGGCTATTGTGAGCGAGGCATGGAGCAGGCTTGGCGTGCTGACCCCAGGATTCTGGCTCCTTCTCTTAGGGCAATGGGTGGCTCCCCAGGCCCTACCCATCCCCCAGGTGTTTCTCCTTAAGCTCCTCCTCCTTGCAGCTCACCTTTTCTGGGGTGGGGATGGGGCCTCACCCACAGGTGTGGTGTGTTTATATGACGCTAGGTCTGTAACACCTCACCCGGGGCCTGGAACCTGGGGCTGCCTCCCACCCCTCACCCCATCCAGCCCTCCAGGGCTCCAGCTGAGATTGGCTGCATTTACAGACCGTGGTGGCCACGGAACCATGTCTGATCCCCAGGGCCACCACTGTTCCTTAGAGGCCCACCTGTTTTCATGGCCACATCTGTCCCTGTGGCCACCTCTGTCTTGGCAGCCACACATGGCTGCGGGCTGTGTGGCACCTGTTCCAGGCAGCCCGGCAGCCACAGTGCATTCGGTGGCGCCCTGGAGTGGATGTCACCTCCCTCTGCACCTCCCCTCCCCTCAGAGCCTCGAGCACTTGCCTGGGAAGGCCAGGGGCTCCGAGTGGGGACGCATGAAGCTGCCAAAGTCATCGGAAAACATGCTCAGGGCCTTCTCCATGGGTGGGTCCTGGGCCGGGAGGGCACGGGAGGCCGAGGAGGAGGTGGAAGAGGAGGAGGAAGAGGAGGAGGAATGGAAACTTCTCTCCGCTCGGAAGGTGGAAGAGGTCCTGTGGCTCATCCACGGGCGGCGCCGGGCCCTGTCCAGGCGGGCAGGGACTGGACAGGAGAGGGTGTGGGCACAGGCCTCTGGGGGAGCGTGCTGGGCCCTGACGGTGGCCGCTTTATAAGGCCGACTGTCCCTGGGCTCGGGGCCAGCCCCTTGTCTACTAGCTAAATTTAGGCCTCTCCATGGCCCAGAGGGGGCTGGAAACCTTCTCCCGTGCGCCGGCTTGCTGACAGCCCAACACACGCAGGCCAAGAGGCTGAGCTCACAGCCTGGCATTCCAGGCCGATCACAGCAGCCCCAGGGGCCTCCACACCGCCTTTCCCAAACACAGGCCTGGGTTCCGCCCCCTTGACACTCGGACCTCGGTGCCTGCCCCAGAACCTTGCAGGTTTGGGGTTTCTTGTGTGTTTTGTTTCCCCCCATCAGCCTGGGGGGTCTGTAAGGACTGTGCCTCCCCCCTCAGACTCTGGTTCTCCGCCACGGCAGTTCTCCCCCATCAGAGTGTAGGCTCCTTGGGGACAGGATGAGTGGAAGCGCCACGGCTGTGTGATGTCAGGAGCTCCTTCCCTCAAGGCAGACAACCTTCGCAGCCTATGTCTAAGGAAGGCTGAACCCTGGCAGGAGAAGTAGAATGCTCAGCTGTCCCCTGCCAGCCCCCATGGGGACCTGGATCCCCTGCCTGTACTCCCCCTGACTCTCAGAGCATTTAGGGGCCCCAAGAGGAGAAAGCTAGCAGCTTTCTCCTTAAAGGTCTAGAGGGTTATGTTCCTGGCAACTGTCTGCTCCACCTCCGTGTCAGAGGGGACCCCTGGGGCTGCTTTAGGGATTTCAGTCAGAGGTAAAAGAATTCCCAACGACTATCATTCTAGCCCTGACTTCTGGAGTGACTTCTGGGCACAGGCTCCTGACCACAAGCTGTCCAGTGTGGCCCACGCAGCTTGATCTCCACGAAGCTGGGAGTGTGGAGGTGAGGCGTTCTTCCCATTTTATGGACGGGGAAATGAAGCCTCTTGGAAAGGGAGGGGCTTGCACTTGCGTAAGGAGCAGAGTTGGGATTCAAACCTAGATGTGGACCCAAAGCCCTTCGGAGGCCGAGGTGGTTTTGAACATATGCCTGTGGAGACAGGCCAGCCCAGAAGAGCCGGAGAAGTCCCTCCCTACCCACCTGCTTGCTCAGCAGAGCTGGAACTGACCTTGCACTGGGCCAGGGTGGAGGCCATTGTAAGAGGCAGCCAGGCCCTCTGCTCTGCCCAGGTTGCAGTTCGAGACCTCTGCTGTCCTCTCCACATCCCGCCCTTCCATCCCAGATCAGCTCCAATCCCTCCTCCCCCAGAGAGGCCTCTCTGATTGCTCCTGCTCATACAGCCCCACACTTGGTCCTGATGCCCCCAACACTGACTGTCTTTGTCCACCCACAGCACCTGGCAGTGTGACATGGTCTTTCTGTGTGCTGTGACTCTCTGCTGTGTCCCTTCTTCCCTATCCAACTGGCAGTTCCCACGGGGGCAAGGATTCACCTGTCTCCCCATTAGATGGAAGGTTCCCGAAGACAGGGACCATTTCTCTTTTATCTGAGCCCCCTACAACCCAGTCTGGCACTTCATCCCAGAGGGCTCTGTCTACAGGGATGTTAGTGGTGCCGGAGGTACATGGAGTGGAAGCAGAGCAGGGCACAGGGCACAGTGGGGGCCAGGCTGGTGCCTGTTGCCCTGGCAGCTTCCTGCCCATGTGGTAGCCTGTGACACCCAGCCTGGCTGAGGGGTTTCTAGGGCCACTGGGAAGCCACCGGCACTGAGGTGAGATGGAGAGAGAGTGGGGCGGGGTGGGGGGCCCAGAGCCTGCCGGACGCCAGGGAAACAGGAGCCAGTGGCTAAATGCAGACACACTGTCATGGTGCTGAGGGCCTGAGTCACTGCCCCTGGATGTCAGATCCCATTACCCACCCCCGCCCACCATTCCGCTTCCCAAGGCATTGCCCACACAAATACTGGATCCTCTGGCTTCACTGGCCCGGAGGGACCTCAAAAGGTCATCAAGGCCATTCCCCTGCCTCTATCTTCAGATCACAGGGACAGAAGGAGCTAAAAAGATGATACAGTCCTTTGAATCCCAATTACCCAGGGAAGCTTTTCCCAAACATGGACCCTTTCCTCCGACCCCAGGATTTTGATTTGGGATCTGGAGAAAGCACCTCCCATGTCTTCCCATCAGCTCCCCACACAGCCAGCTCATGGGCCGGTGATGAAGCCTTCATCACTCAGCAGGTATTTATTGAAACCCTGCTATAAATAGGTGCTGGGCACTGTTCTAGGCTCTGAAGGACTCAGATGAATAAGGCAGAGACAGGCCCCTGCCTCCAGGCTCACTCATCAGACAGAAGAGGAAACTGAGGTTCGAGTTGATGAAGGAGTTAGGCATAGCAGAGCTGTGCTGGCTTCATACCTGCTTTCATCCTGCTGAGCCGCCTGGCTGCCCTCCCTCAGCCTCCTGGGGCTCCCAGGGCTGGGGGGTGAGGGTGGATGTGGACTTGCAGTGCCAGCTGTGGGACAGTAGCCAGCAGCTGCCCCAGACCAGACACTGGGGATCAGGATGTCAACAGGGCAGCCAGTTCTGGTGCTGTGCAGAGTCAACAGGTCAGGGTGGCCAAGGTAAAGGTGGGCTCGGGACCACGCAGAGCAGCAAGCCCCGTCCCACCTCCCACAACACACACCTTCTATTTTGGTCTGACTTGCCTGGCATCTAGGGACAGAAGGTAGCCCAGAGTCCCAGATTGTAACAATCATTACAGGACCAACCTGTTGCCCAAAAGGGACCTCAGACTCAACTCTTCTGCTGTGTACCCAAACCGTTGCCCTGGTTGAGCCTCAGGAGCTGGAGGAGATTTGGGCAGAGGAAGAGCTGCATGGTGGAGGGCTGGGTTCAGCCTCTGCTGTGTGACCCTGGAGGAGTGACTCACCTCTCTGAACATCTACAAAATGGCAATGCTCCCCCCATTCACAGGGTGTGTGGAGGGGGACTTGAGCTGCGGATGTGAAGCTCCTGCACGTAGCAGGCACACAACACCTGCTTGTTCCTCACCACGTTCCCTCACTCCTACGCTCCTGTCCTCTGTTGGAGCGGGACAGAGTCTGTGGAATTACCCAGAAGTCCCCAGCCAGAGCTGCTGCCCCTTGGACGTGTGCTTTGACAGGCATTTCCTGAGCCTGGGGGGTCTGGACACGAGGATCAAGTTCAAGTTCCTCACCCCAACTCACTGCCTCGCCCCAGGTGTTGGCTTCCTCGCCAGCCCTGGACAAGATGGGTTATCAGGACGGGACCGTGCGGCACAGCCTGTAGGCTTTGGAGCCAGGCAAACCCTGGCTGGGAGTTCTGACTCTGCCTCGGCCTCTGTGATCTTGGGCAGGCAGCCTAGCCTCCCTGAGACACCATTTATTTACAACGGGCTCACCCTGCCTGCCTCATGGGGCTTCCGTGGTCACTTACGGTGATTAATCTGGGCAAGGCTGACTGTGTACCTGGCACACAGGGAGGGTGCGGTCATGCTGCCCCACTCACCTTTGCCGGCCTGTCCTCACCTTCCCTGCCCAGCCTCCCCCATCTCTCTCTGTGCTTTTCCAAACCTTGCATGTCCAGCTCTGAGCTCCCTGGGCCTTGAGCCTCAGCTCGGGCAGATGACCCCTCGCTGTCCTGCTGTGTTCGTGAGCTCCCCTTCTCCGGACCCTGCCCAGCAACACCCCGGGAGCCTGAGTGCAGCCAGACACCACCCTCTGTGTGGCTTTGGTGGGTGGGGAAGCTGCTGCCCCCCTCTATTGGCAGCTCTGCCCTGCATGGCGCTCGGCTGCACAGTTCAGGTTGGTTTGTCAAGGACATTTTAAATCTCCACAGTAAACCCCAGGTGCGGGGGGAGAGGATGATGATTGGTGGAGCATAGAGCATACACCTGTCTAGGTGCGCTGCAGCTGGGAGCAAAGGAGGCTCTGTGACAGGAGGGCCAGTTCGGCCACAGCAGGAAGACTGAGAGGTAAGGGGACTCTGGGCATGAACTGGGGTATGGACCTGGCAGCACCAGGCAGGCAGGGCAGAGGGGATGGTAGGGGTAGGAGCCAGTATCTCACTTTGGCTTTGCAGAGGTCTCCTTCTGGACCTGGGGCTTTCCTGCCTTTGTGGCCTGAGCTACTGGGGAGAGACGAGGGTGCTCCAAGATGGACAGGGAGAGTCAGAGCCATCCCTGGGACTCTGCAGTGAGTCACAGCCCTGGCCAGAGACTGCTCCCAGCAGTGGAAGCGCCAAGCGATCCAGAAGGGTGCGAGCGGTGGCCACAGAAGGGGAAGGCTCTGAGCAGGGCTTGGGCTCCAGCCTGTGCCCAGTCGGCTGCTGGACACGGGGGGACACCTAGGAATCCCACCCCCATCCCACACAATGACACACACGGGCACACCCTCAGTGACAGAACCTCAGGGATGAGGGCACACACAGACCTAGTGTGATCACACACACACACACACACACACACACACACCCGCAAAAGCCGAATCCTTCCCTCTTCATTTGGGAGGGAGAGCCCCGGAAGGGCTGAGAGGCAGCAAGAGGATGTGGGGCAGCTCACCCATGTCCCCCCCTCTATCCAGAGCGGCTCACCCGGGTCCTCCCTCTATCCAGAGCAGCTCACCCGGGTCCCTGCCTCTATCTGCTTCCCCAGAGACCTGATGGAGGAGCTGGTGGGGCTGCGTGAGGGCTCCTCAGGGGATCCTGTGACTCTGCAGGAGCTGTGGGGCCCATGTCCCCACATCCGCCAAGGCATCCGAGGTGAGAGCCTGGTCCCCTTCCTCTCCCTGTGGCAGACCCCTCAGGACATCCCCCTGCCCAGCTCCCACCCCACCTCCCTGCCCAGGAGCCACCCTCCTCCTGGCATTTGTCCAGGACATCACGGCCCAGAGTCTCCTGGGTGTAGGGAGGGAAGGGGTCTGTCTGTTCAGCTGTCTGTGGGTCAGATGGGCCGGGCATCTGCCCTCTGCCTTTTGAGATACAGCCTGAGGTCTGGTCACTGTGCCCACCCTCCTCCCAGGCCTGTCCTTCACCTACCTGTGCCAATGAGGGGCCCCGAGGGTCAGCTGCTGGGACAGCTGGGGTACAGCAAGGGGGTGGGGCAGCCTGCACTTGGCCCCTTTGCTTAGAGCCCCTCAGCTATGGGGCAGAGCAGGCAGGGACCCCAGAAGGAAGCTAAGTGCAGCCCCAGGGGCTGGTGCCCACAGTCAGTGATGGCCAGCTCCCAGGCTGGGCTGGCAGCCAGCGGGCCAGGGGCGTTGCTGGGGACCCAGAGGATACCTGGCGCCACAAGTCCTGGGACACGCAGGAGTCTGCTAGACCCTGGAGCTCTCTAAGCTACAGACCCTGCGGGGATTCGGGTGAAAGCGTAGCTGCCAGCCTCCTCCACACTCCCTGTCCCCCAGGGGCCCCCAGTACGGAGGGTGGACAGGTCAAAGGCTTTTTGGCAGGGCAGGAGTCCTGGCACCCAGTGTGTCATGATTGTCACCCACCACAAATCCCGCCCAGCCCCCAGTGTGAGGCAGGACCCCCTCAGGACTACCCCAGACTCCACCACCAAGCTCCACCCATCCTGCCCCAGTCTCCCTGCCTGGAGCCCAGCAGTCCTCCAAGGAAGAGACTGTCTGTGTACCCTGTCCCACCCTGGGCCATGACCCCTATGCCCTGCCCCAGGAGGCCTGGAGTGGCTGAAGCAGAAGCTGTTCCGCCTGGGCGAGGACTGGTACTTCCTGATGGCCCTTGGGGTGCTCATGGCCCTGGTCAGCTACACCATGGACTTCGCTGTCAGGAGTGTGGTCCAAGGTAACCTCTCCATAGCAGGTGCTGTCCTGGGCCAAGGGATTCCAAGCTTGCTCTGGGGATGCCAGATAGATGTCACCAGGTGCAGCGGAGGTGGGAAGAGGGCTCTGGGTGGGGATTTGGTCCTGGCTTTACTCCTGACTTGCTTTGTGATCCTGGGCAGGCTACTACCCCTCTCTGGGCCTCAGTCATCTCATTTCCAAGAGGAAGGGAGGCCTGAATGTTCCCCACAGCCCTTCCTCCTCTGAGCTCTGTGTCTCCTCTTCCAGCCTCCCCATTCCTTCTCCTTCCCTCCTGTGTGCCCTGGGGCAGGAGTGGGGGGACTTGCCTAGATCACCAAACCTGGATTGGAGCCTTCTCCCCATTCCTCAGCAGACTGCCTCCACCCTGAGGCCTGCCTGGAAGAGGGGGTGTGCACAGGAAGAGTCTAAGACACTTGCTCTGGAGACCCTCAGCTGTCTGAAGCGGGACCTACTGTGGTGTTCGGAGCTTCACACCTGTGTCATTTAGTTCTCAGTGGCTCTCTTTAGTCTACAATGAGCCTGTGAGGGAGAGCCCATCACCAGCCCACTTGCCAGATGGGGAAACTGAGGCTCAGAGAGCTTGAGTGGTTGCCCAAGGTCACTGAGCTAGAAAGTGGTAAACCTGGGATATGGACCCAGGGTCGCGCTCCTGCCTCCTCTCGGGGGTCTGCCCCTCACTGGGTGTCCTGGTCCTCCCCTCTTTGTGCCTCCATTTCCTGGTCAGTCAGTGGGCACCACAGTGTTGGTCCCGAGGGCTGCCGAGACTGTGGGTGGTCCCCTGATACCCGGCTGTCCCCAGCACACCAGTGGCTGTACCGGGAGATTGGGGATGGTCACATGCTCCGGTATCTCTCCTGGACCGTGTACCCTGTGGCCCTCGTCTCTTTCTCCTCGGGCTTCTCCCAGAGCATTACGCCCTCCTCTGGAGGTGAGTACACGGTCACCATGCCAGTCCCCACTGGCCAAAACCTTCTCAGATCCCAGGGGACTTCTGATGGGGGGAGTCGGGAAGCGGCAGCCTCATTTTACAGACAAAGGCCCAGAAGAAAGGGTTGTGTGGCTTGCCCAAAAGCACACAGCAGGAGCCTGATCTTGACTCTTGGGTCACTGCTGGCCCTACCCACTTTCCAAGGGCTCCTTGGAAAGAGATTCCCCTGTGGGGCCTGTGCTGGTGCCAGGAAGGGGCCCGTGGAGGAGGCACAGCTCCCCCAGGGCGCTCAGTCCTGTCTCCAGCTGCAGGCCAGCAGAGGGGAGCTCCAGGCTCTCTCAGTGGTGGCCTGAGGTTCAGTTCAGGGCTCCCCACCCTGCCACACCATCTGTCAGGCCCGCCGGGAGGATCATGGACAATTCACATTCCCTCTCTGCCTCTCAGCATCCACATCTGCAAAATGTGTTTATGCATCCTAACCTCAGAGGGTTCTGTGGATCTGGCGTGATCATAATAGGGCCAGGAATAGTGACTTAGTCTATAATCCCAGCATTTAGGGAGGTGGGTGGATTGCTTGATTCCTGGAGTTCAAGACCACCTTGGACAACATAGTGAAACCCCATCTCTACAAATAATAAAAAACAACCACAACAACAAAAAGCTAGCCAGGATTCATAGTGCCTGCCTGTAGTCCCAGCCACTTGAGAGGCTGAGATAGGAGGATCACTTTAGAGCCTGAAGAGGTCAGGGATGCATTCAGCTGAGATCAAACCACTGCATTCCAGCCTGAACTATAGTGATACCCTGTGTCAAAGGAAAAAAAAAATCATCACGTGAAAACACCGTGTGAGTAGAGTGTTGAAAGTTTTAATCTAGAGATTGTCCCCTTCTCATTCCTGTCCTCTTCCGCTAAGGTTCTGGAATCCCAGAGCTGAAGACCATGTTGTCGGGTGTGATCTTGGAGGACTACCTGGATATTAAGAACTTTGGGGCCAAGGTGGTGGGCCTCTCCTGCACCCTGGCCTGTGGCAGCACTGTCTTCCTGGGCAAAGTGGTATGGGCAGGCATGAGGGCACACCAACCACCCCGCCCACCCCCCGAAACTATCCTCTCCCCCATCACCACCAAAGCTGGGTCAGAGGGACTTGGACTGGGCCCTGCCTTCAGGGAGCTCAGTCTTGGGGGAAGAGGCAGGCCAGGTCCCCAGAGTGTGACAAAAGCCACCTGAGGACAGCCCTGGGGGTTGGGGAGATGGAGGAGAGGGCGTGATGGGGAAGCCCTGCGGTGGCCTCTGGGTGAGGCTCTTGTGCTGCCCTCACCTGGGCCCTGGGCTCACCCCTCCCTCTGCAGGGTCCCTTCGTGCACCTGTCTGTGATGATGGCTGCCTATCTGGGCCGTGTGCGCACAGCGACCATCGGGGAGCCTGAGGTTAGGGGCTGGGGAGCTTCCTTGGAGGAATGGGAGTGGGGAGGGAGGGGCTGACGCTGAGCCCTGGACTCGGATCCCCCTAGAACAAGAGCAAGCAAACTGAAATGCTGGCGGCAGCGGCGGCAGTGGGTGTGGCCACAGTCTTCGCAGCTCCCTTCAGCGGTGAGACCCCTCGTGCCCCGCCCCCTGGGTCCCTCATGCTCCTCCTCTCACACCCTGGGCTCCCTCAGTCCCGCAGAGAGCCTGGAGGAGGGGGCGGGGCTCATTCTAGTTCTTAGTTCAGCTCTGCCTTGGTGACAGCCACCCACCAGGGACATGGTGGGGGGGAGAGGGGACGTGGTTGGCGGTGCTGAGAGGCTTCAGGGTGACATTAGAGAGACGTGGATTTGAAATCCACGTGTGATCCTGGCCCGTTGGCCTCTCTGAGCCCAGCTTCCTCCTCTGTAAAATGGGGATCGCAACCGTCCCCGCCCGATAGTCAGAGGGCGCACACCTGCATCCCAGGCTGGACGGGTCCCTGGGCAGCGAGGTCCTCCCCACCCAGGGCACATGCCCTGCCCTCCCCTCCTGTCTGTTCCTGTCCAGGCTGTAGGGGAGCAGGACAGATGGGTCAGGGAGGTGGTGACATGGGGAGGAGGCTCTATAGCCGCAGGTGGGTGGGGGTGGAGTGGGGGGCCCACCTGAGATCAGTGTCGCCCCCAGGCGTCCTGTTCAGCATCGAGGTCATGTCTTCCCACTTCTCTGTCTGGGATTACTGGAGGGGCTTCTTTGCAGCCACCTGCGGGGCCTTCATGTTCCGACTCCTGGCGGTCTTCAACAGCGAGCAGGGTGAGCCCCCTGGGCTGCCTGACTCTGGCCCTGTCTGGAGGCTAGGGCAAGGGTCCCCCCTTCCTCCCCTGCATACACTCCTTGCTCTTCCCTTCTCTCCACCCTGCCCCCCCGTTTCCCTCTTCCCTGTTTCCACCTCCTTCTGGGAGGATGGAAGGGCTGACCCATGTGGAGCATGAAGGGCAGGGGCCCTGAGGGTAGAAGGGGGCGAGGCTGGACAGGGAGGCAGGAGCCTGATTGTGGGGGCCTCGAATGCCAGGAAACAGATTCAGGGTCAGGACCTGGCACCCCTCCACCCTGGCCTGTTACCCTGGGACTTGGGTTTGGGTGGGTGGGAGCACCATCTAGGCTCCCCACTGCCCTCCTTCCCCAGAGACCATCACCTCCCTCTTCAAGACCAGTTTCCGGGTGGACGTCCCCTTCGACCTGCCAGAGATCTTCTTTTTTGTGGNAAAACAAATAGAAAAAATCAGCTGGGCATGATTGCATGTGCCCGTGGTCGGAGCTACTCAGGAAGCTGAGGCTTGAGAATTGCTTGAGCCGGGAATTTGGTCCTGCAGTGAGCCGTGTTTCACCACTGCACTCCAGCCCGAAACAAACAAAGGAATCCTAACCCAGCTGGGCACACTGGCTCATGCCTGTAATCCCAGCACTTTGGGAGCCATAAGGGGACAGATCGCTTGAGGTCAGAAGTTCTAGAGCAGCCCAGCCAACATAGCCAGACTCCTTCTCTTGAAAAAATAAGCCGGGGGAAGTGGTCCTCGCCTGTAGTCCCAGCTATTCAGGAGGCTGACTTGGGAGGATAACTTGAGCCCTGGTATCTGAGGCTGCTGTGAGCTATGATCTTGCCACTGTACTCCAGCGTGGCCAACAGAGCCAGACCCTGTCCCCAAAGAAAAATAATCCTAACTTGAGAGGGCTCTGCTGATCTGGCAAGACTGTAATGTAGAGTGTTGAGAATTTTAATCTAGAGATTGTCTTCCTTCTGGCTCTGCTCACCCCTGCCAAGGTTCTGGAATCCCGGAGGTGAAGACCATCTTGTCAGGTGTGATCTTGGAGGACTACCTGGATATTAAGAACTTTGGGGCCAAGGTGGTGGGCCTCTCCTGCACCCTGGCCTGTGGCAGCACTGTCTTCCTGGGCAAAGTGGTATGGGCAGGCATGAGGGCACCCCAACCACCCCGCCCACCCCCCGAAACTATCCTCTCCCCCATCACCACCAAAGCTGGGTCAGAGGGACTTGGACTGGGCCCTGCCTTCAGGGAGCTCAGTCTTGGGGGAAGAGGCAGGCCAGGTACCCAGAGTGTGACAAAAGCCACCTGAGGACAGCCCTGGGGGTTGGGGAGATGGAGGAGAGGGCGTGATGGGGAAGCCTTGCGGTGGCCTCTGGGTGAGGCTCTTGTGCTGCCCTCACCTGGGCCCTGGGCTCACCCCTCCCTCTGCAGGGTCCCTTCGTGCACCTGTCTGTGATGATGGCTGCCTACCTGGGCCGTGTGCGCACAGCGACCATCGGGGAGCCTGAGGTTAGGGGCTGGGGAGCTTCCTTGGAGGAATGGGAGTGGGGAGGGAGGGGCTGACGCTGAGCCCTGGACTCGGATCCCCCTAGAACAAGAGCAAGCAAACTGAAATGCTGGCGGCAGCGGCGGCAGTGGGTGTGGCCACAGTCTTCGCAGCTCCCTTCAGCGGTGAGACCCCTCGTGCCCCGCCCCCTGGGTCCCTCA
>NW_016107330.1:6746837-6751148 GCF_001604975.1 Cebus imitator
GGTGAGTCTGGGGCCCTGAGGTTCTGAGAGTTTCGGGGTTCTTGGGGCAGGGCCATGGCTCCTGGTTCACCCTCTTCTGGGGTGGTACTGAGGTAGTCCTCAGGGATGGGGAGCTGTGGGGGCTGGGTCAGCCTGGCTCCCCCTCACCCTAAGTCTGTGGCCAGGAGCTGCCATCGGGCGCCTCTTTGGGGAGACTGTCTCTTTTGTTTTCCCTGAGGGCATCGTGGCTGGAGGGGTCACCAATCCCATCATGCCTGGTGGGTATGCCCTGGCAGGTGAGTGCGTCAGGGTGGGCAACGTCGTGGGGCTGGGCTGGACCTGGAGAACCAATCAGTGGTTCCATAGGGCACGGAGCAGCCCCCCAGCCCCCAGTGAGTCCCCCACCCCTCATGGGGGCCTGTCCCTCCTGAGCCCCACCATTCCCCAGATCCCATCTCTCCCTCAGGGCTCCTGTCCTGTCCTCCATCCCCCGTGGCCTCCCTTATTCCTCTTTTCTCATCAAGCTCAGGCCTTGGGGCACTTCCCACAGTGCCCAGCCTGTTGCCTGGACCCTGGCTGCAGCTATGCCAGCCTTGCCCTCACATGAGGCTGGCCCCTGGCCTGAGCTGCTCTGCCTGACTCTGCCCCCACAGGGGCTGCAGCCTTCTCAGGGGCTGTGACCCACACCATCTCCACGGCGCTGCTGGCCTTTGAGATGACTGGTCAGATAGTGCATGCGTTGCCCGTGCTGATGGCAGTGCTGGCAGCCAATGCCATTGCACAGAGCTGCCAGCCCTCTTTCTACGATGGCACCATCATCGTCAAGAAGCTGCCATACCTGCCACGGATTCTGGGCCGCAGGATCGGGTGAGCGGCACCCACCTCAGGCTGGCTGAAAGGGTCACAGTGTCTGGGCAGGGTCGGGGATGGAGGGCACCTCTAAAAAGAAACACCACCGCAGGCTGGGCGCGCTGGCTCACGCCTGTAATCCCAGCACTTTGGGAGGCCGAGGCAGGCAGCTTATGAGGTCAAGAGATCAAGGCCATCCTGGCCAACATGGTGAAAGCTTGTCTCTACTAAAAATACAAAAATTAGCTGGGTGTGGTGGTATGCACTTGTAGTCCCAGCTACTTGGGAGGCTCAGGCAGGAGAATCGCTTGAACCTGGGAGGTGGAGGTTGTAGTGAGCCAAGCTCACACCATTGCACTCCAGCCTGGGCAACAAGAGGGAAACACTGTCTCAAAAAAAAAAAAAAGAAAGGCCACCGCAGCTGACCTTGGACATGGGGGCTGGGAGGGGTGACACCAGCTGTGCTCCGGTCTCCACTTCCCCAGTGCCCCGGGTGACCTTGGGCAAGGCCTCGGCCTTCAGGCCTCAGTGTCTGTCTAGCGGTCAGCAGGTCCTCACAGCAGGAGGATGAACACTGCCCCATGTGCAGGGTGAGGAAGCCGGGGCTCGGAGAGGGGCCGTGTCCTGCTCCAGCACCAGAGCTGGGGGTCCCCCCTTCTCCCCACTTCTGCTGCCTTCACTGGGAGTTTAGGAGCAGGAGGTGGAACAAGAACGGAAATGGGCTTTGAGGTCCTCACTCCACCAGACGTATCGGACCAGAGCAGATTCTGGCGCCAGAGAAGCAGATCAAAGAGGCTCTGAGAGTCGCTGGGTCCGAGGCCCCATCCCAAACATGAGCAAGCTGCTGCCTTGCTGTGAACCTGTTTTTCTGTAAAATGGGGCTGTCGCCCCAGTGGTTTCCAAACCTTCAAGTTCTTACCCTGGAGGAAGGATATACTTTTTTTTTTTTTTCCTTTGAGCTAGAGTCTCTCTTGCTGTGTCACACAGGCTGAAGTGCAGTGTCACAATCAGTCACTGCAACCTCCACCTCCCAGATTCAAGCAATTCTCCTTCCTCAGCCTCCCAGGTAGCTCAGACGAGGCACATGTCTCCATGCTCAGATTGTTTTTATATTTTTAGTAGAGACGAGGTTTCACTGTATTGGCCAGGCTGGTCTCGAACTCCTGGCCGCAAGTGATCCACCTGCTTTGGCCTCCCAAAGTGCTGGGATTACAGGCGTGAGCCAGTACATGCCCAGCCACAGATACTTTTTATTCAAATGAAATTCTCCAGAGAAGCCTGCTGGGTAAAAAAGGCCAGAGTGGAACTGACTGGAGGACATGGAGGCATGGGGGATGGGGATTCGGAACTGGGCCATCAGGGACGTGGTCTCCAAGTTTTCCTCCTACCGTGGATTCTAGGCGTCCCTCATTCCAGGAATCTCTTCGGCTCTGCCCACACTCCAGAGCCATGAGTCCCTGGTTCCAGCAAAGCTCCCCCAAGATGCCCCTGCCTGGCCTGGGTCTGACGTCTCTGATTCCGGAACCTGATGGGAGCCCCTCTGCCCGCAGCTCCCACCATGTGAGGGTGGAACACTTCATGAACCACAGCATCACCATGCTGGCCAAGGACATGCCACTAGAGGAGGTGGTCAAGGTCGTGACCTCCACAGACATAGCCGAGTATCCCCTGGTGGAGAGCACAGGTGCCAGCCAGAAGAGGGGAGGAAGTCGGCAGCGGGGGGTGGGGGGAGGGTGTGATGCCCTCTGCCCCCTGCTTGGACCCGTCAGGCAGACAGGATCTGCATCCAGGCTCTGTGGCTTAGCAAGCAACCGTGTGACCTTGGGCAAGTCACTTTGCCTGAGCCTCAGTTTCCTCATTAGTAAAATGGAGATCATGGCCTTCCTCCCTTGGGGTGGTTGACTTGTCTAAAGAGAGACGGCCAGGTGCTTGTAGGGCAGCCCCTGGGCAGCTGCTGGGGTAAGAGGTTTCGGACACCACCAGGGTCTTTCAGAAGCTTCCCTTCAGGCCTCCCTTCAAGCGTTTCCCAGATGAGGCCCCTCCCCCAAATCCCTGTTGCCATGAGGAAAACATCTCCTTAAAGACAAAAGCATGGTGGCCCTTGTTAAAAGGTATGGAACCCAGTGCTTGGGGAAACCTTTACTAGAGCATGCTTTCCTGTGGGGACAAGTCCAGTATCTACATCCGGAAGACAAGGCGGGGTTAGGGGGTAGCCCTGCCCACTCAAGGCCGCTGTCAGCCCCATGTCTCCCTGTGCAAATGAGACAAGGTGCACACCTGGCAAGCACAGCACAGCTGGATTTTGGTCTCCACTTGCACTTTGGGTAGGCACCTTGTGCAGTGAGCAACCTGTACAACCATATGGGTCACCCTTATGCCCACCCTCAGAAGGATAGATCCACTTATGAGCTAAGGAATTGTGAATATTCCACTGAAGCTCTATGTACTGCATTTTCATTATCTGGAAAGTAGGGCTCAAGAGAGTAGAGGGCCAGACGTTCTCACCCCAAATGCTGGGCCCTTTTTTCCTCACTAATCGGAAGACTGTTAGCATTACACCGTGGAACATGACAAATATCTCATCTGAAAATGTTTGCGTTGGGATGACCCCACCAAGAGGCTTCACCTCCTGGGGCAAAGGAAGAATGAGCCTCTAAGACAAAGTCTTCTTTGACCCTTAGAGCCACAGCAAAGTGCTTCAACCAACACAGGCCCAGGCTGTGGGGTCCCACTGCTCACCCAAGAAATAGCCTCATTGTTCATTTTAAAGCCAGAGTGAAGCTTGCCAAGGCCCCCAGCACACAGTAGGGCCTCAGAACATGGTGGCCTCCTGGGCTCACACTTTCACTGGGCTGCGCCAGATGTGAAACCTCTTGGGAAATGAAGGAGAGAGCCCAGCCCTGACACACAGATGTCATGGTGCCAGCACCCTCAGCTTGCTCCAATCTTGACGACCTGCAACGTGGGGGATCTCTGTGGTGGCCAGGGTCCCTGCTGGCCACCCTCAGCTACCACACCTCTACTTCAGAAGCTCAATGTCCTTGGGCAAGACAATGAGCCTCTCTGTGCAGCTGAGCCTGTTTCTTGTCCTTTATAAAGGGTGACAATAGTTACAATAGCCCCACAGCAACACCCAGCACAGTTCTGGGCTACGTAGGTGCTAAGTCAATGTGAGTCCCTGTTCTTTGTAACACGCCTCCCTCCCTCTCCCTCTCCACCTGCCAGAGTCCCAGATCCTGGTGGGCATTGTGCGAAGGCCCCCGCTGGTGCAGGCCCTCCAGGCTGAGCCTCTTTCCTGGGCTCCGGGACAGCAGGTGGGTACTCCTGAGGGCCGTGGGGATGGGGCGGGGATCGGCCAGCAGGGCTGGGAGGGGAGGGGCCCGCTGATCTGAGGGAGAGGTGGTCTGAGAGAGGCAGCCTGGAGGTGCTGGCTGTACACCCATGACCCTTCCCCACCCCTGGCAGTGTCTCCAGGACATCTTG
>NW_016107330.1:6751638-6763432 GCF_001604975.1 Cebus imitator
GCCGGCAGGGGACCTGGAGATGGCGCTGCCCCCTCTGTGCTGCTGGAGGGTGCTGAATATTGGGTCCTGTCCACCTGCTGCCCACCCAGCCTCTTGCATGGACTCTGGCATCCCCCAGTGGCCACACTGGACATTGCAGACCTGAGTCTCCGGTCTCCCACCCACATCAGGCCCGGCCCCTCCTCCTGGCTCAGAGGCGTGGGCCTGAAGGTGGCCAGAAGGTGGACTGGACGCCTTCTACCCTCCAGCATTTCCTAACAATCCCTCCTCCAGGCACACAACCTCTTTGAGCTGTTGAACCTTCAGTCCCTCTTCGTGACATCGCGGGGCAGAGCTGTGGGCTGCGTGTCCTGGGTAGAGGTACCAGGGTCTCCAGGGCAGAGCAAAGCAGGGGACCCATGCTGAGAAGGCTGGGGAGGTGGGGGGACACCAGCATGCTCCCATCCAAACCTGGGGGGTTCAGAGGATACTGATGAGCCCCTCTTCCTGGCCTAGGTTGGCCACTGGGCCTGGCTCTCCCTACCTTGTTTTCTGGCCAGTGGCCAGCCTGCCCCTCTCTGGGCCTTGGTGATCCCATCTGTGCAATGGGGTGGCACAGGCTCTGCTATTCAGCCCAGAAATAACCCTTAGGGGAACTAAAAATGCTGCAGCCCCCCTCTCAACCTCCTCTACATCCCCCCAACCCCCACCCCCTTTCTCTGTTCTAGATGAAGAAAGCAATTTCCAACCTGACAAACCCACCAGCCCCATAGTGAGCCGGCCCAGCAAGATGAAGCAGGGCACCCCAGCTGCCCTGGTGCTGAGGTTGGGCTGAGACCCCGCCTCTCTTCCCCCATCACCACCCATCCCTCCCTCCAGCCCAACTCCATTCCTTGGCATAAGAGGCAGCTGTAACCCAGCCCAGAAGAGGATGGCTCATTCTGGGAGAAACGATGGCTCCTGATTGAAAGCCAAGTCCCACCTTGGACAGAGCTCAGAGCGTGAGATGCTGAAGACCAGTATCTGGCAGGTGCTCAGTGACTGACCATCACATTAATGAATGACAAGGTTGGGGTATGCTGTCACCAAGGGCAGGCACAGATGCTCTCTGGGGTTGTCTGATTCCCAGTGAGAGGCTCCTGAGAAAAATAAAGCTGGTTCCCAGAGCTGCTGTCCATCCCTCGTCTCAGCTGCAAGGGTGCTGGCCTGGGACATGACCTCCCCACCTGCACTGGTCCAGAATGAGTTTCCCATGGCCACATGGGCACTGCAGGCTCGGGTCCCTGGGCTCCTCCTCATGCTCCACTTCTTGCCAGGTAGATGTCAGGGAAAGAGGGGCTCCCACCAGGTCTGTGATGCTTGTCCTCATGAATAAGCAAGACCCTGTGTCACTCAAGCCCTGGTCTCCTGCTTGGCTGAGCCACAGCTCATAAGGCTGGGTCCCCAAGTGTGGCTTCTTGGGGAGTCCACAGAGCCTTGGGCATCGTCCATGGGTCCTCTCAGGCTGAGTAGCAGCAGTCTGTGTGTGTTGGGGTTATGGGGTCTCCCTGACTCCCTCTGGTCTCCACCCAGGGGCCCGAGGTCACATCTTCCCCAGCAGAGACCAGGCCAAGGTCATCCAAGGTGAATCCACCACTTTAATGTCTTCGGAGAACCTTGAGTGAGATAGGAGGGAGCTGCAAGGAGGGGGAGTGGGCTCCCTGGGGCAAGGAGCAGGGAGCACCGAGGACGCAGGTTCAGAGAGGGAGGGACAGACAGACAGACACTCCACAGAGACAGATGTCCTGGTGAGGAGAGCTGGGGAGCGGGTGCTTAGCTACCAGAAGTGGTCACCCCACCTTTGCTGGGGGGCAGATACACAGAGGGAGTGGGGAGGGCCTGAGCCCCAGGTACAGGCAGGGTTCCCAGACCCCGCTCTAAGTGGGTCCCAGTTCTCTCCCTGGCTGTCCCTCTGGGGCCTGGCTGTGGCTCCTCCAGGCCGGTCTGCCCTGGTGTTTCTGAGAGTCCTTGAGTTCCCTGAGGGCAGACACCCTGCAGGGGAAGGTGCCCACCTGAGTGACATAATGAAGGGGGAGGGGGTTATGCTCCTACTGCCAGCGGCAGGTCCACCGAGGCACAGAGAGGCTACCATGAGCGCTGGCCCCATCCCTGCTGCACCGACCCTGTGCCTACCCGAGGGGACAAGAGATGCCCTTCCCTGGACCCCGGGGTCCAGATATGCCTGGGCTGCCCACGAGGTGAGATGGTGGTGTGAGCACAGCCCCTCCTCAGTTACAGAGCACCTCGTCCTCCTCCTCCCAGAGGGAGCCGCTGTCCACGGAGGGGAGGGAGCCTGGCAGGTGGGTCCCACCCTTGGGTCTTTGGGTCCCAGGCAGCCGCCGCCGATGCTGCAGCTCTGGGCTTGGGGGCTGCAGGACAGCAGCAGTGCTGGGGGGTGCCTCAGGTGAGGGACAGCTGTCAGGGGAGAGGCTGGGTGAGGAGAAGGCCTGAATGCTGTCGTCCTGCCAGGGGCCGCTGGGAAGGCTGTCCTGAAGGTAGCCGCTCTCCAGGTCTGCAAAAGCAACCGGGTGAGGGAGGAATGGCGTCCCAGATCCAGGTCCTCGCCCTCTCTGGGTGTGGGAAGGAGGGCAAGGGCAGAAGACCTGCCTCCAAATCTCACTGTGTAACTGCCGAGCGTGTGACCTTTGTCAAGTCACCAAAACTCTCTGAGTTCCAGGTTCCTCCTCAAGGCAGTAAACGGAGGGGTTAAGAGTGGGCTTGGAGCCAGCCTGTGCTCTCTGAGAGCTGGGGCAACAGGGCTCCCCCTGAACCTCTGTCCCCTCCCCTTCCCTCTCCATCTGTCAGGGAGGATTACGTGCAGGCTTCCCCCAGGGCCAAGGCTTCTGGAAGCCCTCAGTAGTAACTTGGGCTTCTAAAAAGGCAGTTGCTTGTACCCGCCTTTTTAAATTGTTAAATTTCAGATCTGTCTCTGACGCTTCTAGCTGTGTCATTTGGAGTAAGTTTCTGAACCTGAGTGCCTCAGTTTCCTCATTAATTAGAAAAGTGGGGACAACAGAACCCACTCCCTAGGACTGCTGTGAGGATTCTGTGAGATGCCTCGTGCCCAGCCTCAGTGTGGCAAGCGCCCAATTCCTGCCTCTGCTGTGCTCATTCTCTCCGTCACGCTCCTGACGCTGCCGGGCAATGGGCAGGCCAAGGATCACTGCCCCATTTTGCAGATGCAAAAACTTAGGCTGAGAAAAGGAAGGGGCTCGGCTGAGGTCACACTGCATTTGCTGGTGGGCAGGCATCCAGGCTCAGCTCCACTCTGCCCACCCACCCTGGACCCCCTGGGCTGTACCCTGGAGCTGGCTGATGTCCTGGGGGCTGTCCTTGGGGTGCAGCTCCTCGTCGTCCAGCGAGGACCAAGCGCTCAGTGTGGCCTCCGTGATGGCAAACTGCTCGGCAACCCCTGAGGGGACAGCGAGATCTGGCTCGGGGGCACAGGTGGGGACAACCTCAGTGCCCAATGGAGCTGCTGCAGGACAGGCTAGAGGGTGGCTGCCTCTCTGGGCTGCCCATCCACACCCCAGTGGTCGGAAGTGCTCACTGAATCCCCCCCCATGCCATTATTTTTTCCTGCCCAGACAATTCCCATGCAGTGGTCTGGGCCCCCCAAGGGCCCAGCTTCACCCCCACAGCGCCCCGGCCAGTCCCTCTCCATGCTGACCTGCAGCAAAGCGGGCCTCACGCAGCTCATCCGGGAGGCAGCAGTAATGCTCGTCCTCGGCTGGGGACAGCTCCCAGCCTGCCCGATGGGCACTCCAGCCCTTCCACTCGATGAGGTGGGCCACGCGGCCTCGGGCCATGGCCGTGGGCTTTGTGATGTGGTCCTTGATGCTCTGTACCACCCCTGGGGGCACGGAGGGCATCTGGGTGACTGTCCTGACACAAGCCCCAGCTCAGAGCCTGGCCCCGTGCCTCAGCCCACCCAGGGGCCTGTACCCGACATTCTTTCAGTGCACCACAATCTCCATCAGTGCCCAACACCTCCCCAGGGACCTGTACCCATCTAAGTACTTGCGCCCTCCAGTGCCTCCTGCCCACTCCTGCCCTGAGACCTCCCCTGCATGCCCCACCCACCGGCGTGTGCATTTCCCCCCAGCATCCAACTCCCAGTCCATGTTCCTGCCCACTGGTGCTTCTTCCCCAACCACACACCTCTCACTCCCTTTCTGACCAAGTTCAGACCCTTCCGCCCAAGGAGATCCACCCAAGGACCACTCATGATCCCCCAGCTTTCTCCAGGATCCTTTAAACACATTCTGAAAGAAATTCCCTGTGGCCATGCCAGCTCTGCTGAAGGTGAGACCTGGGTGGGTGTAGCAAGCAGAGAAGGCTTCCTGGAAGAGGAGACCTGGGATTGGAATTTGAAGTTGGGTTGGGTATAGACAGACAGAGGCAAGATGGGAGGCTTTTTCAGAGATGAGAAGAGGATGAAGGCATGGAAGAGTCTGGCGTGAGTCTGGGACTAGCTGGGTGAGACATGGGGTCCACACTCGGACTGGGCGGCAGGAGAGGTTGGGAGCTGATCAGGGCCAGGACAGGTTTGGAGAGAACCAGGTGGGGGGCTCAGATGTTCTTCTCATGCAGTGGGGAGCCACAGCAGGGTAATGAGCATGAGTGACCAGTTGGCACTCCTGTTTAGAAAGTACTCCAGTTGGAGGATGAGGGGCTACCGCAGGGACCCGACAAGAAACGAGGCGAGGGCTGGGCAGACGGAGAGGCGGGGTCAGGGCTTTAGTAGCAGAGCTGCTGGATGTAGAAGATGAAGAGGGCACGGCCATTAACCAAGGCTGAGAACAGATCTGGGAGTCACCCAGGTCCCCGAAGCCATGGTGCGAGGAATGGCGACATTTAAGGAGGCAGAAGTATGCACGAAGGTAATTACAGCGGGGAAAACGGGAAAGACGGGGGTGTGGAGAAA
Source organism: Cebus imitator (assembly GCF_001604975.1). Lineage (NCBI taxonomy): Eukaryota > Metazoa > Chordata > Mammalia > Primates > Cebidae > Cebus > Cebus imitator. The sequence goes on from NW_016107330.1 coordinate 6,756,584, forward strand.
AGAGGAGACTCTCCCTCCCACCAAGCTGGGGAGTGTTGGCAGTTGGAGAGGGTGTTTTGGAGGCGGTTGGGGTTCAAGTGGCCCTTGAAGGGCAGGTGAGGTGGAGGAAGGTCCTTGGCTGGAGGAAAGGCACATGACAATCGGGGAAGGAGGGCCTCAGGGGTTCCAGGGGAGCTGGGTGGGATTTAGTGCCGGGCCACCTGATGCCATGGTAGCCACCAAAACCACCTCTACTAGCCTGGGAGCCCATGGCCAGCTGCTTCAGGTGCTGCTGCTGTGAGCTCACACCCTTATCTGGAGAAATGCCCTGAGCTCCCGGGAGCCTCCTCACCCGGAGATGCCTAGGAGGCTGCAGAGTCTTCCCCGGGGCAGTCAGTGAGTCACTATGGGGGAATATAAAGTCCGACCCCTCCCCTTGGCATACTGTCAATTCTGGGGTGTCATGCATGCTCCCAAGCTCCCCGTGAGACCCTGTGGGCAGGGCTAGACTCCTGCTGAGCCCCTTCCCCACCCCCTCTGCTTCCCCCAATGCCTGCTGGCTTCTCTTGAAGGCCAGTCTCCAGGGAATCACCTGTAGTCATGCCCATGCCAGGCTCTGCTTCCAGGGAACCTGACCTAAGGTGATGTGACTGGCAGAGAGGCAGGGAGAGCACCCTAGGCAGACCTCTGAAAAACTCTGGCCAACCCCCTCAGAGCTTCTTGAGATCCCAGCAGTTTAACCAGACCATGCTGACCTGCAGCAAAGCAGAACCCTGAGCCACCGGTCCCCCTGTGACCCGCAGAACCCAGCATGGAGTCTGGCATTTAGAAAACGGAGAATCCAACAAGGTTGCCATCCTCCCACCTGCAACTCAGCTGTGTCCTTCCCACTGCCAGTGTCTAGGGTGGGACCGTGCGGTCTCCACGGGCGGGAGAGGGGCAGCCGGAACCTACCCACAAGGGATGAGGTGGCCAGGGCTGCCACGTTGTAGTTGCTGGAGCAGGACCTGGAGTTGGACAGGTAGCCATTGGTGGTCTGGAAGCACCTCTGAAGGAAAGGGCAGGAGGTCTGAGCAGAGGGGGGCCAACATCCCTCCAGCACTACCCATCCCTGTCTCCCAGCCAACCAGATCCTCTGGGCAGTGGGCAAGGACAGGGCGGCTAAAGCCGGGGAGATCCTACCAACTCCCACGAGACCACCTCCACCCACAGTTTCATCAGACCCTCCCTTCCCCAGGGTGGGCAGGACTGTGTGCCTGGGCTGGCACAAAGGATGGAGGGGTGGTGGTGTCAGCTGGGGCTGGCTAGACTGGGGGACACACTGTGCACCGACCTGCCAAGGATCCCAACAGAAATCCATCTGTTTGTCCTGAAACAAGAGGAGAGAAAGGATCAGGCAGGGCCCAGCACACTGTGCCTGCAGATGGCCCGAGTTCTGGCGCCCTGGGTGAGGGTGGGGGTCAGCCTTCTGGTGCTTTGTGAGGTCGGGGTCTGCCCTCTCGTGGGTCATGCCCTGGTGTCCCTGGCCTGCAGAGTAAGAAGAAGGAGGGGGCCACAGTGGCTCGGGAAGAGAGGCAGCGGGTGCAGCTTAGACAGCAGGCTTGGGTGTGGGCTCTGACTGTGCCGTCTCCCAGCTGGCATCCCTAGACTATCCCTAACAGCTTCGAATACGTCTCTTCCTCTGCAAAATGGCGACAATGCCATTCACCCCACGAGTTGTGGTGAGGCCTGAATAACAACGGAGGCAGAGAGCTGAGCACAGGGCTTAGCAGGAGGGGTGTACTCAGGGGAATGGTAATGACATCCACTGGTGGATTCATGCCACAGACCCTGAGGCAAGGGTGGAAATTATGCACCAGAATTTGGGGTCCCTTGTGACCCTTAGTGATCTTCCAAATCAATCTGGACTGAGAAATGTAGATACATAATTTATATATAGATATTATATATAAAAATACAAATATATTTTATAAACATTATAAGTACATTTACATAAAATATATTTATATATAAATTATATTCATATAATTTATATATAAACTATATATAATATATAATTTATATATAAACTATATATAATATATAATATATAATTTATATATAAACTATATATAGATTATATATAATTTATATGAATATATATAATTTGTGAGGCTGCTCATGAGCAGTGGGCTGGTAGTGGAATGTGTTGTCTGCAAGGCTGAGTTAATTTGTACAGGAAGACCTTCAGGGTGGATGGTCTCCTAAACAAGCCTGGTCCAGTCCCTGGATGCTCAGCCTGGTCCAGTCCCTCATGCTGCTGAATACTAGGCCTTAGGGCCCCTGATTCCACAGGGAGAAGCAGGTTTGGCAGGGAAGGAAGGAGACTGGAATGGATTCTGCTCCCTGTGGGGAGCTCTAGGGGACAGGTCAGAACCGGGGCATGGGTGGCACAGGAATCAGTTACCTTGCCAGTGACATGGTCTGGAGCCACAGTGGGAGTGCAGCCCGAGGGCAGATCTGGGTTCAAGGGGTTGGTGCCCTGGGGCACGGGGCAGTCCTTGTGGGCACTTGTGAACAGGTCTGGAAATAAGAGCAAGAGAATGAACTCAGCAAAGCCCAGCCCTCTCCTGCTTACAAAGCATGGTCATGCCCCCCCTGTAAGATGGGCATGGCCTTATTCTTACCCAACATCATTGTACAGGAAGTAGACTCAAGTCCACAGCAGGAGAGGGTCCAGCCAGATGTCCTCCTGCCTGTGCCCCTCAGTGGGAATTACTGGCCTCATCTTCTTTTTACTCCATGATTTCTAGCACCCACACTCCAGCATGTTTTTGGCCCCGTAGAGACCTTTAATCCATTCACCCTCGTATTCCCCGACTAGCTCCTCCCCGTCCTCTTTCGCACCTGGTCAAGCTGACCCCCTGGCATGGCCTCCGAGCTCTCCTTCACAGACGGTTTGAGTCTGACCCTCCTGTCCCATGCCTGGATCTGAGGAGCTGAATGTTGGTGGAGAGTGACTGCCGCGTGTGAGCTTGGTGGCTCCAGCCTCCCCAGGAACAGGGGACGTGAGGCTGCCCGGATCCTTCTCTGTTTCTCCATTTCCTGCTGCCTTTGTTTCCTGCCAGGTTGACAGCTTCACCCTATCTTTCCTTCCCAAACACGAAACACACCCCCTCCCCTCCCCTGCACACTGTTGAGGGCTTCGCCCCTCCCTCACTAGGTCCAGGATCCTTGGAAAGGTGTCACCTGGATCTTTCCAACCAAATCACCAGCCTGCCTGCACCTTTGCCCACATCATCACCTTTCCCTCCTGCAACAAAGGAAGAGCTGCTCCTGCTGCACTCAAGACCTTCTGGCCCATCCCCCCAGGCTGGGTCCTGCCCCTGCCTTCCCCTGCCACCACCCTGCAGCTCTGCTCTCCCACCATCCCTCCAAGGCATCACTGCACCCTCTCCACTCCATCCGGCTGGAAGCATTCATCCAGCATCGCACATGCTGCCTGCTTCTTGGGCTCTGGACCTCCTCCTGCATTCTCACTCCTCTGTCCCCTGTCCCCTTGCCACTGGGTGGGGCCGTCAGCATCCCAGCAGCCCAAGCATCTCCTGTCTTTTCAGAACCTTGTCGTGACCAGTTTCCCTCCAGCAACGTGCCCATTCCTCCGCTCCCTTCTCGCTGGACGTGCAGAGAGCTGGGTCCCACCCCCACTTCCTCGTCCTCCACGCTCCTCCACCCGCTCCTAGTAGGCTTTCATGAGGCTGCCCTTGCCAAGCTGCCAGGACCCTCCATGGGGCCAAGTCCAATGGGGGCCGCTCTAGCCTCTTCTTGGAGCTCGAGCTGTGCAGCCTGCCTGCCCTCTTGAACCTCGCCCTTATCTTGGCCTCTGACCTCTCTGGCTGCTGTCCTGGGTCCCCTTTGTGGCTCCTCCCCGGCTCACCCCTGCCTGTTGGCTGGCACCACACTTCCATCCCGGCCCTTCTCCACCCTCTCTCCTCAGGAGGTCTCACCTGGGTGTTTCTGCTGCCTGCTGCCCGTATGCACACCTCCAGCCCTAACTCCACACTTGAGCTCCCAACTGAGTTTCCAACTGTCTACGTGGATGCCCCAGAGGCACCTCAAGTGCACCTGGGCAAAAAGAGGACTCCCAAATCTGGGTCCATCCTCCCCTCTACGCCCCTCACCCCCCGAACCAACTACAACCCAAGAGTTTCTCAGGGTCCTGCCATCCCCCATTCTCCCCAGGGCCACCCAGTCAACCAGCAAACCCTATTAGCCCTCTCCTAGGACTATCCCGGGTCTCCCCCTCCCTTCTCCCAGGGCTCCCCTGCTGCAGGCATCCTCCTTCCCTGGAAGACAAAGGTCCCTGCGCTCACTCTCAGCCCGGCAGCAGAGGGACTTGGTGCCAGATTGTATCACTGGGGTCAGGGGACCACAAGCGTGCTGCCCCCACTTCGCCTGGATTCCTTTCTCCTGTTTTTGCCTCCCGCCCCTGAACGGCTTCTAAGAGGCACCACCTGAGGCTTTTTCTACTCGGGCTGCTCTTGGCAAATTTCCATTGGCCCCACCCAGAGTGTCCCCGAGCCAATAACTGCCAGGTGCAAGACCCCAGCTCCTTTGGAATCAGAAAACTCCCCTTCACTTACCCTCCTGATTAAAGTTTTCATCGCAACCGGATTAGACTTAGTTTGCAGAAGAGATCACAGATTTCTGGGATCTACCCAACATTTGTAAGCAGGTGGGCGACCAGCTCCAGGTCTAAGGACGTGAGCGCACCCTGCAGGACCAGGCTGAGGCCGGGCCTGAGCCCACTCCCCTGCCTGGCTGGCCTCCTCTGTCCTCCCCTCGTCCAGTTCCCTACTGGCTTCCTCTGGAAGATTCACCGTATATGAGTTGTACCCAAATCCTCATTTCAGGGGCAGCTTCTGAGGAAGTCCTCCAAAGCCCACCAGGTCAGGGCCTGGAGCCAGACTGTCCCATCGGAATCCCAGCCCCACCCTTACCACCTCTGAGGCCTGAGCAGGTGCCTTCCCCTCATCTATAGAGTGGACCATTAAGAGAGACCATTTTTGTTCACCAGGAATTGTCTAGTGGGATCTAAAACTGAGAACACAGGGGCCTTGAAGCCCCCATGTTTCCAAGCAAGCCGCTATCGTCGGTGGGGAGGGAGATGACCCCGTCTCTAATGTGGCGGAAACCGCTCTTCTGTCTCCAACCACCCACGTCTCCCCACTAACTGAGAAGGTTCCCACAAGATCTTGTGCAGAAATGTGGGAGGCCTGCAGAGGCAGGTGAGGCCCCAGTTAGATGTCTCTACAACCAGTGAGAGAGCGCAGGGTGGGGCAGGCAGGGGAGGGGTGGGCAGGGGAGCAGCCAGCCCTCCAGCCTGTGCTATGGCAAGGATCATGAGATGTTCAAGACAAAGCAGACGACTAGGAAGGAGTCACGGCTGGGCCCCCCTGAGACCCTCTAAGAGGGCTGCTTGCAGGGCAAGAGGACCTCAGTGCCCAGAGGCTGCAGGGGGGGCCTACAGGAGGAGAGGGGAGTTGGGCAGGGAATGGAAGAGGTCAAGCCAGGTCAGGCCTCCCATGGCAGAGGTTCTATCGTTAGGAGCCCCCCTCCCCCCACTGCCACCCAGATGGCTCCCCAGAGAACTCACACACTGGAAGCTGGGAGATTGGGGGACCGCTCCCCCTCATCCTCCACCCCTCTCCCATCTCGCTCCTCTCCAACCACGCTGATCCCACTCCTGGGGCATCCTCAGAGCTGCCCAGACACTCCTGCCTCGGGGCGGAGTGGAGGGCAGTGGGGGGGCAGTGTGGGGGCAGTTGGGGGGGCCCTCAGCACTGGCTGTCTCCTCCCTCTACCCGGAGCTCCCCCCTCCCACACAGCTCTGGGTTCACTCCCTCACTCCGAAGCTCTCTGCCCCAGTGCTTAGGACCTCAGCCAGGCTTCCCGCAACTGTCTGATATACACCCCACCCTTTCTCTGTTCCCATCCTGTTTGGGTCGTAGCTCCCATGCCCCTCCTCATCCCACGTGTCCATCTCATCCATTGACTCTCACTAGGATACAAGCTCTGCCAGGGCTGGGCCCTCGTCTGTTTCCTTCACCACGGCAGCCTCAGCACCTGCCACTGGGCCTGGCACACAGAGGCACTCATGGCACATTTGGGTAAGAGTGAAGGCATGAATATTTGGGTGCCTGCCACACAGATGTCTCAACGGTGAGCCAGTATTGGCCCAGTGAGACCTTAAAGCCCCTGATAAAGTAACAATGTCTTGGCCTTTTCTCCGAAATCCCTCATGCCGGACCCCAGCATGCCAGAGGAAAAAGAAATGCCAAGAGAGGACAGAGGTCAGCAGAGTGGAGAACCCACTGTGGCCTGCAGGTCACCAGCCCTGGCTGGCAGGGGGAAGGTGAGCATTGAATTGGAGGTGAGATTAAACTGTTCACCCCATCTGGATTAGACTTAGTTTGCAGAAGGGATCTACCCAAAGATTTCTGGGATCTACCCAAAGGCTGTAAGTAGGTGGGCAAGTCAGGGAGGTTGGAGGCAGAGACTGGAGCCAAGGAAGGATCTTGAATAACCGTCCCGCCCATGACCCAGGTCTAAGGAGGTGAGAGCACCCAAGGCAGCATGGGATCCTGTGGGCTGAGCCGTAAGCCCGCACACCATAGCGCTCAGCTCATCTTGTTCTTTTTCCTGAGTCCCCGCTGTGTGATCCTGAGCTAGTCCTGCCCCTCTCTGGGCTCCAGGACCTTTATTTCTACAAAGGCCATGTTGTCCAGGCCCCTCAAAGGCAATGTTCAAACTGGCAGTACATCTTTCAGTGGGTCATGCAAGCCATTTATTTATTAGGTCTTATTTTTTAAATGAAATAGGCCGAGTGAG
>NW_016107330.1:6763722-6783414 GCF_001604975.1 Cebus imitator
AGAACGGAATAGAATGGAAAATATCAGAGCCCACTGCAAGTCAGGTTAAGTATGACTTCATGAAGTTTCTGTTTCTGCAGATACAAGTCTGTGCACATGTGTGTCCACAACACACACACAGTAACAATTTTCTATGTGTGTATACTGGGTCGTGATGCAAAATATATTCCTCCTATGTGTCCGGTCAAAACAGTTTGAAAGTTGCCAATCTTGAGGTCCTGGAAATTCTTCATGTCCTGCACAAGCCAGCACCCACCAAGGTACAGACAGGTGGCACTGGCCATAGGCTGACTCTGGGAACTTGACGGGTATTAGAGTATTTCTAGGACACCTGGCTATCCCCTGAAGGTGTTTTTCTTTTGTTTTTGTTTTTTTGAGATGGAGTCTCACTCTGTCACCCAGGCTGGAGTATAATGGCAATGGCTTGATCTCAGCTTACTGCAATCTTCACCTCCCAGGTTCAAGCAATTCTCCTGCCTCAGCCTCCTGAGTAGCTGGGATTACAGGTGTGTGCCACCATGCCTGCTAGTTTTTTTATATTGTTAGTAGAGACGAGGTTTCGCATTGTTGGTCAGGCTGGTCTCGAACTCCACCCGCCTGGGCCTCCCAAAGTACTGGGATTATAGGCATAAGCCACGGTGCCCGGCCCCCTGAAGCTTTTTTACAACTCTCCAGCCACAGACTAGGGAGCAAGGTTGTTGGGGAGGGGGGCTGGGCACAGAGGAGGCTGGCGGTGATGCCAAAGCCTGGCAGAGGTGTGACTTGAACAAGGTCATTTGTTGAGACGGTGGTGGACTTGGCGGACTCCTGGCTCCTACCCCCTCCCCAGCCTGCCTGGCCCCCCACCTCATTTGGGGTGCAGGTGCCTCTGCGGAAGCTGCCTGCTGCCACTGAGGACTTTGACCCCGTGATGTCACAGGCTGGTTGCCACGGAGATGTCAGGTAATGAGCCAGCCCAGGGTGAAATCACAGGCTGTTCTTCGCCCAGCTGGGACTGGTAGCCACGTCACCACCAGCAACTGGAAAAACACAGAGTGTCATGTGGGGTGGGGGGGCAGCCCGAGGGGACCGCTAGCACCTGCTCCTGTGGCCCTCTCTCCCAGAAGGGCACCGCCTTTCTTTCAGTCCATACCCTACTCTCCTGACCTCAAGGTCAGAGGTCCCTTTTCAGACCTGTTCCCTCCCCTACCTCCTCTGTCCGCAAGAGTGACAGGCTTCTGGTTGCCATGGCAAGCTGGAGAAGGCCGACCTGATCCTTCGAGGACAGGTGTCAGCAGATGTCTCCTCCATCCCTCTGTCTTCAACCAGAGCTTCTCCTCTGCATCTTGAGGGTGCTTCCTGCCTTCTTATGCCAGCTTCTCTTCAGTCTGCTTTAGAGTCTAACCTCCCACACAGTTCCTCCTGATGTCTAACCTGAAACTCTCTTGCGGCATGTGTGGTGGCTCACGCCTGTAATTCCAGCACTTTGGGAGGCTGAGACAGGTGGATCACAAGGTCAGGAGTTCAAGACCAGCCTGGCCAACATGGTGAAACCCCGTCTCTACTAAAAATAAAAAATTTAGCCGGGTGCAGTGGCAGGTGCCTGTAATCCCAGCTACTCAGGAGGCTGAGGCAGGAGAATTGCTTGAGCCCGGGTGGCAGAGGTTGCAGTTAGCCAAGATCACGCCACTGTATTCCAGCCTGGGCGATAGAGTGAGACTCTGTCCCAAAAACAAAAACAAAAACAAAAAACTGTCTTGCTGCAGTTCCCATACTGGTCTTCTCTGCTTGACCCTTGGGTGAGTCTGCAGTACAACCTCTCAGCCTCCTCTCATTTGCTACGGGGCCTTCCAGCTCCTTTAAGCCGGTTCTTTGGGGCTCCGTGTCCTGCCCATTAGTCACCGTGGTTGCCATCTACCCCAAGAGTGTCTCTCAGGGCTCTGCACCCCAAAGGGTAGACAGGGATCGTGTTTACCTCTGCAGCAGCCCAGGGAGGGTAAACATCCTCTTGAAACTACACAGAAACTGAGCAGCAGCCTGGGGCCAAAGTGCCCTGTGACGCCCCTCCCTGGCCAGCCTCGAACTTCTCCACTCAGCTTCTTGGGGCACCTGCAGCTGAGTGCATGATGCGGTCCCTCCAGCCAGCACGGCCCGGGTGTGTGCTGCCCAGCTGTGCCGTGCTGGGCTCTGCCCTTGGCTCTGAAGAGAACATAAGTGGCCAAGGCATTCCACTGACAGCCCCTGAGCTGGGTTTAAGTCCCAACTTCTCACTTCCCGCTCCGGGGGTTGGGCATGTGACTTAGGTTCTGTGAGCCCTGGATTCTCATCTGTGAAATAATACCAGCCCAGAAAGGGCTGCAGCAAGGACGAAGCCCCCACCACAGTAAGTGGTCCGCAAGCGGCAGCGGACACTCTCCCCTCAGTGTCTCTCTCTGGACAATGAGACACATCCGGTCATCCACTCCTCTGGTTCTGTCCCCACGGCTGGAGCTGGGCCTGGAGGCCCTGCAGAGGGAGGCCCTTGAGGGTGAGTTCTTGGCCTCTCTGCCAGATGAGTCACTGCCAGGGGAGCAGGCCACAGAGATTGGCAGAGGCCAGACCTCAAGTGGACTGAGTGTCCCCTCATCCCCAGGACATTTGTTTACGGGTCACCTGAGCTGTGACAGTAGCTCATCCATGGGTTGGCGCAGCTCAGAGCTGCTGGGGGTGGGGGTCCCATTCCCTCCCTTGCAAGGATGGAGAGAGAAAGTGGGCTCCTCCCAGGGACTTCCACGCCCCCAGCTCCTCCTCACTTCCTTCCCCAGGCTCCCTCCCATCCTGTGACCCCACCTCTGGGAACATCTTGTTCTAGCCTCACCTCACCAAAGCAACATGCCCAAATTGGCCTCTGCTGGATTAGGTGACTCCCTCACCAGTGGCCCGAATGGGCAAAGTTTTGCCTGCAGTGATTTGCCGCCACTGTTTACTGAGCACCTACTAAGTGTCAGGTACTGTCCTAGGCCTATTCACCCATGACCTCTCATTTAACCCACATGGCAATCCTGCAAAGTAGGTGTTATGCCCATTTTACAGATAGGGAAATGGAGGCTTGGAGAGAATAAATGACTTATTCACCCATGATCTCTCATTTAACCCACACAACAATCCTGCAAAGTAGGTGTTATGCCCATCTTACAGACAGGGAAACAGAGGGTCAGAGAGGATAAATGCAAGGTCACCCGCTAATAAGCAGCAGAGATAAGAGTCAAACTTCAGCCTGAGTGAAACTCCAAAGCTGGTGCCTCACCCCTAAACGACGCTGATCTCCAGACAGGGTCCTCAGGGCATTCTTCCAAGTGTCCATGCATCCTGCCTCCCCCATTAGGCTACTCCAAGGACAAAGCTGTACCTCTCTCATCAGACTGTGAGCCCCTGAAGGGCAAGGTCCCACTACCCTGTCCTCAGTCCCCCACAGTTCCAGGTGTAGGACTGCTCAGGACTTGGAAACTGTGGGTGGCCCTGGTCGGCCCCCTTAGAGCGTGTGCCTTCTCCCAGACATGATCAGATGTCTGACTTTCCAGAGGAAAATTCTCAATCTCTAATTTCTTTTTTTTTTTTTTTTTTGAGTTGGAGGATTGCTCTGTTGCCCAGACTAGAGTGCAATGGTGCATCGCAGCTCACTGCAACCTCCACCTCCCAGGTTCAAGCCATTCTCTTGCCTCAGCCTCCGGAGCAGCTGGGATTACAGGTGCCCACCACCACGCCCAGGTGATTTTTGTGTTTTTAGTAGAGACAGGGTTTCGCCATATTGGCCAGGCTGGTTTCGAACTCCTGATCTCAGGTGATCCACCTGCCTTGGCCTCCCAAAGTGCTGGGATTACAGGCATGAGCCACTGCACCCAGCCTTGGTATCTAATTTCTACTCTCACCCCTGACCCCACCAGCCCCCAGTGCATTGGAGACCCTCAGGGTGGGGCCAGGGAGCTGATCAGTTGGTCTGGAGGAGCGGGCTGGGGTGTGAGTGGGCACACAGAGTGGTTATGGCACCAAGGGCGTGGAGTGGGTACTGAGCCCCTGGAGCTGGAGAGAAGGGGGCAAATATTAACTTCCTCTCTGTTCCGTATAGACTGCCACTGACTGCAGAGTCTCAAACACACAGGGACTATTCAAGTTATTCCAAAAGGTTGTTTTTCTAAGCACCAGCCACATACTTAGCACTTCTTTTTGTGTTTGAGACAGGGTCTTTGTTGCCCAGGCTACAGTGCAGTGGAGCAATCACAGCTCACGGCAGCTTTGACCTCCCGGGCTCACAAGCCATCCTCCTGCCTCAGCCTCCCAAGTAGCTGGGACTACTGGCACACACCACTACACCTAGTTTTTTTTTTTTTTTTTTTTTTTTTTTTTTTTTTGAGACTGAGTTTTGCCCTTGTTGCCCAGGCTGGAGTGCAATGGCACTATCTTGGTCACCGTAACCTCTGCCTTCCAGGTTTAAGCGATTCTCCTGCCTCAGTCTCCGTAGTAGTTGGGATAGTACATGGTGCATGGCACCGCAACCTCCGCCTCCTGGATTCAAGTGATTCTCCTGCCTCAGTCTCCGTAGTAGTGGGACTACAGACGCACACCACCCTGCCCAGCTAATTTTTGTATTTTTAGGAGAGATGGGGTTTCACCATATTGGTCAGGCTGATCTTGAACTCCTGACCTTGTAAGATCCACCTGCCTCGGCCTCCCAAAGTGCTGGGATTACAGGTGTGAGCCACCACACCCCGCCACCTAGCTAATTTTTAAATTTTTTTTTTTGTAGCGACGAGTTCTCACTATGTTGCCCAAGCTGGTCTTGAACTTGTGGGCTCAAGCGATCCTCCCACCTCGGCCTCCCAGTGTTTAGATTATAAGCATGAGCCACAGCACCTCTTTCTAGGTAGGGACATGAGAGAGCAAAGGACAGGGTTTCCACATTCAGGCTCTGGGGTCACACTGACCTTGATTCAAGTCCTGCCTCTCCATACTCTGCCCATGTGACCTGAGGGAAGACCCTCCCGTTCTCTGAGCCCCACATCCCTTGTCACAGGGTTGAATGAGAACTAACTAGGTCAGGAGAGCAAAGATTCAGCCCGGCTCAGGATAAGCGCTCGACAAATGATAGCTTAAAAATAGATAATGAACACAAAACAGCTCCTGGAAACAGCGTTTGTTGCCTTAATCTGTCCCAATCACTTTCCCGACGTCCTTGGCACCTTGAGTGCCTGTCACCCGCTGCTTTTTCCATGAGGCAGAGTGAGGCTTCAGGTCTCTGTAGGTTCCCCTTCCAGACATGAAGACCTGCATTAGCTGTCTGCACATACAGGTAATACAAATTAAAGGCCGGGCACTGTGGCTCACACCTGTAATCCCAGCTTTGGGAGGCCGAGGTGGAGGATGGCTCGAAGCCAGGAGCTCTAGGTAAGCCTGTCTCTATTATAATGTATAAAATCTTAACATTAAAAGTAAAAATGAGGCCGAGCGCGGTGGCTTATACCTGTAATCCCAGCATTTTGGGAAGCCAAAGTGGGTGGATCACCTGAGGTCAGGAGTTTGAGACCATCCTGGCCAACATGGTGAAACCCCTTCTCAATTAAAAATACAAAAATTAGCCGGGCATGGTGGTGCACGCCTGTAGTCCCAGCTGCTTGGGAGGCTGAAGCAGGAGAATCACTTGAACCGGGGAGGCAGAGGTTGCAGTGAGCCGAGATCGAGCCAGCCTGGGCAACACAGCAAGACTCTGTCTCAAAAATAAATAAATACATAAATAAATAAGAGAGCAATAGCTACTATGTACCAGTGCTTACTATGTGTTGGGTACTAGTCTGAGTGCCTTATATAAATTAAGCTATTTAGTCCCCCCAGCAACCCTATGACGTCAATACTGTTATAATTCCCAATTTAGAGATGGGAACACTGAGGAACACACACAAGGTCAAGTCACTTGAGGTCACAGGTCTGGTGAATGGGGGAGTCCTGGTTCATATTCCGCACTCCTATCCTCAAGGAGCTAACTGCTGCCGATGTTGGGATGGGGTGGTTCTCCCAGGTGTGGCCTGACCTGGGATTTGGGGTTTGGCTGCATGGCCTCAGCTGGGTGCAAGCTCTGGGCTCAGTATGCACATCAGCCTGAGGGCTGCAATCCTTGCCCTTGGCCAAGGGTGGAGGTACTCCCTCCACCCTTCCTTCGGCAGCAGTGCCCACCTGGCCCAGCAGGCACTCAGTGCTCAGAGGCTACGATTAGCAATCAATTGCTGGTGCTGGGGCCAGGTGGGAGCTCAGGAGCCCACGGCAGCCTGCAGCTGCGAGAGAGTCGACAGGTGCAGGCAACAGGGCCAAGGGCTGGCTGCGAGTGCAGACTGAGACCCCAGGTTGCGGAGTCAGCGCAGCATGGTTTGAATCTTGGCTTATACTTTCCTAGCTGTGTGACCCTGGTCAAGTCACCCCACTGTCCTCTGCCTCAGTTTTCCACTTGTAAGATGGAGACTGTTCATGTATAACTCAAACTAGTTTTATCTGCCTAAAACTTTCAGACTAGTATGCTTCGGAGAGCATCAGTGACAAGGAGAAAGCTAGGGGGATGGTCAGTGGTGCAGCCACCCAGAGTCTCTGGGACCCTGGCCGTCCTCCGCCCACATGGCTCCCCATACTCCTTTCATCTCTACCCAACTCTCCTGGGCGCACGTTGAGACTGTCAGGGGCCCGGTCCTCTCAGGAGCGGGACAAGGCTGGACTGTAGATCCAGGTCTGGGGGGCACTGGGGAAGCCCAGGCAGCAGAGGAAGGGTGGAGGGAGCACATCTTGCCTGCTGTGGCCCCAAGGAGCCCTGAAAGAGGGGCCGGTGGAGGGAACCCCAGGTGTGGGGTAAGAGGACCTGGGCCCCAGCTTCTCAGGGTGACCTTAGCAGGCGTCTCTTCCTCCCCGGCCTCTGCCCTGTGCTCAGTGGGTCCTCAGCTCAGAGGCCAGTCCACCTGGGCTGGGACCCCAAGGCACCTGGCATGAGGTGGCCGAGTGAAGGGGAAGGGATGTGACCACTGAAGAAACACTCGGATCCCCTCCACCTGGAGCTGGTCCCAGCCAGAGACTGCCTAGAAGCTTTGGGGTTTCTGGAGACACCCTCAGACTCTTGAGAGCCTAAAGAACCCCCAGCACTCCTTACTCTTCAAACACCCTTCCCCTCCCGCTAGCCTGCAGGCCTCCTGGACCGGGTGCTGTGCTGGGTTCCTCGCTGCTGGGTGCCCAGTGTGCACACAGTGCCTGGCACATGGTGGGCATCATGTTAATATCAGCTTAATGCATGAATAAGTAAAGGAACCTCACGCAGTCCTTACACTCCCGGCAGGGGGCGTGTGGCTGCAGGGATGAGAACACTGCATGGGACCCTGTTCCTTTCCAGGCTTCAAACTGGGGTGGGGATGCGTGTGGTGACTGACCTCTGCATGCTTGCTCTCTGTGCTGCCCCTCCGCCCCCCACCGTCCCCAGCCCTGTCCCCTGCAGGGAGGACACCGCCTGCACAGGGGTGCGGCTGGGCCATGAAAGGCAGGGAAGTTACAGTGACCCTGTACCTCCCCATTCCTCAGCCATGATCCCACTCCTGACATCTCCCAGAGACATCTTGAGCCACTTACCTGAATGCCCACAGGAACTCCCAAGCAGAAGCCCTTAGAGTCCAGAGGCTGGGGGAAGGGCGTTGTGCTCCTTGCTCAACACCCCCAGGACAAGGTCCCCTCTATTCCCAATAAGCTACTAGGGGTAACGGGTGTGGTGGTGGTCCATGGGTTTGGCCTCAGCCTACAGAGCCTGAACCAAGGCCAAAGCCACCCCCACTCCCAGCCACACCCCCTGATCCCACTGTGGGGTGAATGGACCAAGGTTGGGGAAGGGCTCAGCCCAATCACTGTCTAAAATGCTGCCCAGAGGCCTGTTGGAAAGTTGGTGGTGGAGCGTGGGGCGGAGGAAGGGGGCTCCAAAGACCAACCTGCCCATCCCCCAATCTCTGTGCAAGACTCTGCATCCCCTCCTCACAGATAGAAGGGGTTGGGGGACTGCCCTGGGACCCCAGGCAAGGGCAGGACCTTCCACCTCCCTGGGTACCACTTGCAGGAGAGTGCAGGGTGGCAGGTCAGACACAGAAAGGCCCAGGGGTAACAGGGAACATTAGCTGTGCTCTTGCCCTTCTGTCCCCAGACCAAGGATGGAGGTGGGGAGGAGGATTAGGGATAAAGGTGGGGGCAGGGGAACCTTCTTGATAACCTGTGCCCCACCATTAACCCTTTCCTGCCAACAGGGTTCTGGGGCTCTGCAGATGGGGGCACCTGGTAAGGCGTGGGGAGGGGTGGTGGGGCAGTTAGCCCATAAGGCCTGTGTCTTGGGGAGGGGTGGGAGAGGGAGGGTCTGCTAGCTCTCCCGGTGCCCCGCAGTTCCTCCGGTAAGCCAGGAAGAACCGGAGCCTCCCTCCCCTCCCAGGCACCCGGCAGGGGGTGTGTGGCTGTAGGGCTGAGAGCGCGGCGCGGGACCCTGCTTCGTGTCACCTGCAGGCCTGCGAACCGAACACGGGCGGGGATGCGGTGACCTCTGCACGCACGCTGTGTTGCCCCCCTCCCCCTACAGTCCCCAGCCCTGTCCCCCTCAGGACGCCTTGTCCCCGAGGGTGCGGCCAAGCCGTGAAGGGCGGGTCGCCAGCTCCACCCCGCAGGTCTCCGATCGGCGATGGTATGGCGCGGGTCCCCGGCACCCGATCCCCTCCCCACCGGCCGGGCCCCCTCACCTCGCGACACGCAGGAGCCCATCACGGGGCCGCGTGGCCGGGCCGCTGCGCCCGGGGTGCGTGGGGCCGCGGGGCGCTCATGTCTCCGTGGGCCCGGGGCTGAGCGCTGCGCAGCCAGAGGACGCGCGGGGAGGGGGCTCGGGCGCCCTCGGCTCGGCCTCCGCTCCCGCCCGGGTTGTCCCTGCCGCCGCCGCCGCCGCTGTGCCCGGCTCTCCTCCCGCCGCCGCCTCCCGCCCCGCGCCTGCCGCTGCCAGGGAAGGGCGACACCGCGGGGCGCGGCGGGCGGAGCCAGGGGGAGCGCAGCCTGGAGGCCTGGGCACACCTGTGGCCGCGGCGCGCGGGAGGGCCACCTCTGTCCCTTCGGGTCTCCGGCACCTCCCGGGATGGCCTGGGTTGAAGGTCAGGGAAGGAGACCGAGGGGGCGGGGAGACTCCTGGCATTTGGGGTACAAAGTAAACAAGATGAATTTAACCACAACAGCGACGACTGGGCACGAGGGCTTGGGGGCGGGGAGGGGTGCACACAAGAACCACCGTTCCATTAGGCCCATTTTGCAGAGGGCGAAAGTGAGGCTCGCAGAAGTTAGAGGCCCTGCCTGAGAGCCCTAAGCTGTGAATTCAGCGACTTTTGACTGTCAGCACCTCATTCAGAGCTGTTGAAATTAACATATGCAAAATAATACATGCCCAAAGTTGGGGTAGAGAGAGTGGGGATGTGCTGGTGGCTGGATGAAGGATCTCCAGCGATGGCTGAAGATGCGGGCAAGGCTGCCTCTCAGGGCTTGTCTAGGGCTGAGTAAACTGAGGCACGGGTTTTTTCCCCAGCCCTGGACAGCCTCTATAGTCATTCACACTGACACACATGTACCTATACACACACTCTCCCATGTATACATCCCCGTCATTCACACACTGACAGTCATACACACACACTTGCATTACACACACAAACACACACACATGAATAAACACACAGTCTCCCATTGACCACTCACACCCACACAATGACAGAGTTATCCACTCACATTTATGTAAGCTTGCGTTTACACACACACACATCCCAGCTCCTTTAGCAAAACTTCCTAGTGCCAGTGTCTGCGACCCTCACTCAACATGGCATCTCGCTCCCTCCTTCACGCCCACCTGTGCACCAGGCGGGGTAGCCACTCTTGTGTCTGTTTTCCAGGTGAGGCAGCCAGGTTCACTGGTTTTGCCAGAGAGGGGTTTTGAAGAATGAATAAGAAGGGGCCAGCATGGTGGCTCATGCCTGTAATCCCAGCACTTTGGGAGCCCGAGGAAGGTGGATCACTTGAGGTCAGGAGTTCAAGACCAGCCTGGCCTACATGGTGAAACCCTATCTCTACCAAAAATATAAACAATTAGCTGAGTGTGGTGGTACATGCCTGTAACCCCAGCTACTTGGGAGGTCAATGCAGGAGAATCACTCGAACTTGGGAGGCAGAGGTTGCAGTGAGCCAAAATTGTGCCACTGCTCTCCAGCCTGGGTGACAGAGCGAGACTCTGTCTCAAAAAAAAAAAAAAAAAAAAAAAAAAGAATGAATAAGGTTTGAGGCAGCAACATGGGGTGGGGCTGGAGGCCTTTTGAGGGCAGGATCTGGACCAGGGGGTGCTACCGGGGCAGTTGGGCCAGGGAGTGGCTGCTGACTTCTTTGGCTTTCTCTAAGCTGGGTGCTCTTTGCCCAGTAAAGTCTGGGTGGAGAGCAGTTCTGTGCCTGACCCTGGTGTCAGCAGACTTGGGTGAATGATGGCTCAGCTCACACAAGCTGTGTGACCTTGGGTAAGTTGCTTCACCTCTCTGAGTTTTTTCATCTGTTAACTTACGGTAAAAATCTCACCTCATGGGATTGCTGTGAGGGCTAATGAAATTAATATATGCAAAATGACTGGCACATAGTAGGTACTCAGGACTAAAAATAAATAATAGCGATAGGTGAACACAGACAGGTATGATGCGTTATTACTCCATCACAGCTTCCCAACAACCACAGGGAAGCCGGAGAACTTCTGTTCAACAGATACATATAAAGTACCTACTTTGTGCCAGTGTGAGCAAGACAGATGTGCCCATCCTTGAGTCAGCACCGTATTCCATCACAGGTGATCCGAGGCCCCCTAACTGTATCCTCCAGGTCCGGCCTTGGAGGGGGTGGCTCAGAAGGGCTGGCCTACTATCACCTTGGATGCCTGGGTGCCAGACATGTGCCTGCCCTTGTGTGGAGAAGGAAAGGCGGATCTGCCTGTGCCAGGCTCTGGGGTCCCATCCTGTGTGGCCCAGGCTTGAAAAGGCAGCGGTGTCCTTCTCTTCTTCCTGTCACAGAATGACTGGATCTGGCTTGGAGAAGGACTCTGAGTCACTATGACGCAGGATGCTCCGTCATGGCAGCTGATGTTCCCTGCTGGCAGCCTGACAGCTTTGGGGGCAGAGGGGGCAGGGAGGGGGACCCTTGAGGAGAGGACAGGGCAGCTCACAGGGGAGAGGATGCCTGCGCACCCCACTGTTCTCTCTTTAGCCTAAGCCAGGGACGGGAGGGCAGGACTAGGCAGTGGGACCACCTGGCGTCCCTTGCTGACCCTCTCAGAGATGACTGGGCTAGAGAGCTGACTCTCTGGCCTCTGGTGTTCATGCCAGTCAGTTCCACACTGACTCAGTTCTCTCCTTGTACACATTAGCACTCAGAGAGGGGCGGGGGCTTGCCCAAGGTCACACAGCAAATCAGTGGTAGAGTAGGGACTAGAACCCAGGTCTCCTGCCTGTCAGCCCAGCCCTGGCACCAGCCTGAGACCAGCCCATGAAGGGGCGGTGGCTATCCTTGCACGCTCACATTCACCTTGGAATTCTGCTGAAGTGGACGATGTCCAGGCAGCTCCGAGATGTGTGATTGTCCTCTCTGGGGCCACACTGTCATTTCCCAGCTCACCCCAGAGCCCATCTGCCCTGTGACCTTCCCCTGCCCGCCCCCAGGGCCGTCCTTGCCATGCCCAGTGCTGGGGCAGAGAGGAGAGGAGATAGCGTCCAAGCTGTGCCCTTCACACCTGGCAGCCCATTCTCCTGTCATGATTTCAAGGATCCAGGCAGAACCCCCACTCTTGTGGCCTTGCTCTGGACATTCACCAGCCCTGAGTGCCCGGCCCTGGTTGGCTGGGCGCTGGAGCGTGGAGAGGAGCTGCTGCAGGGTTTGATCAGAGAAAGATTAATCAAGGCCAACCATTACAGTGATGAATCAGATCAGGCCCTGCCCTGGCAGCCCTGGGGGATGGGGCGGGGACGCTGCAGGAGCCACGTGCATAAATAGCACAGGGTCAGGGTGGACAGTGCTGCATCTCCATGCCAGCCAAGTGTGTGACAGGAGAGTCACTTCTGCCAAGGGCTGTGGGGATGGCTTTCAGGCGATCGTGACCCTAGAAGTGGATTTTGAAGGTCGAGTGGGCTATGGGTGGTAGAAGGCTCTGTGTGCACAAAGGTTTGGAGGCAGGGGGCCACAGCGGACTGGCATCTATGACATCCAGGGACCAGTGGGAGGGGGTGGAGCTGGACCCCTTCCCCCGCCCCCAAACATCGCAGGAAGGGCAGAGCTTGCAAAGCAGAAAGAGAACAGCACGGTCGAAAGCCAGACAGCTGGGTTTGAATCCTGTGCCAAAACCAACATGCAGTAGATAGATGCTCAGTAAGTATCTGCTGAGTGCATGGAAGAAAGTGAGACTTGTCCAAGGTTCTACACCTAGAACGTGGTTCAATCAGCCAGGACTGACTCAACCTCTCATTCATCCAGCAATTGCTCACTGAGCACCTCCTGTGTGCCAAGCGCTGTCCGTGCCGAGATTGCAGCATGAATGAGACGGAGGTGCTCAGGGCCCTGATCATTGGAGCTTACGGTTCTGGTGGGGGAGGCAGGTGTTAATCCAATGATGACCCAGATACACTTAGAATCACAGCCCTGGAGGAGCTCAGAAAGGAGCCCTTGAGAGTGGAGAGGAGGACTTCATCTGGTCCCAGGCATGAAGGGCACATCCAGAGAAGTGGCAGTGACAAAGCTCACAGCTGATGGATGAGTGGGACTTAGCTAGGCAGAGAGAAAGGAGGGCCTCCAAGGCAGAGGGGCTGGGCAGAGAGGCTAGGTGACTGCCACAGTCTGGAGGTGGGAGGGAGGGACCAGGTCCCAGGAGGAGGATAGAGACAGCAGCTCCTCCTGCAGTGCCTGAGTAGAATCTGGTCTTTGTCCAAAGTGTATCTCTTGTTTCCTCATCTGTGAACCAAACCCCGCTCCATTCATTCTCGGTGAGATGGAGGCACAAATGAGTTTCCAGGAGAATTCTCTGTTTTCTCTGGAGGCCCAGCCCTGCCTGGGGGTTCCAGGGGCAAGGGCTTGGGGCCTCTTAGGGGAGACTGAGAAAAAATGGGCCCACTTTCAGCTCCAGGCTCTGGGCTGGGGCTGCTGGCTAGAGTTGGGTGTCAGGCCATCTCCCTGCCCCACCCCCAGGCAACCAGCTGGACTAGGGAGAGAGAGAAGTTTAAGCTCTCAGTCTGATGGGGGAGACAGAGCGCTCAGGGAGCTCCAAGTCTGACAGAGGAGACATAGCCGCTGTGCTGGGCACAGAGATACTGGGGTGAGACCAGCCCTTGCCCTGGGAGCTTCCAGCCTGGTGGGTAAAGAGGTGCCCCAGGCCAGGTGTGGTGGCTCATGCCTGTAATCACATCACTCTGGGAGGCTGAAGCGGGAGAATCACCAGAGGTCAGGAGTTTGAGACCAGCCTGGCCAACACGGTAAAACCCCATCTCTACTTAAAATACAAAAAAATCAGCCAGGTGCGGTGGCGTGAGTCTGTAATCCCAGCTACTCGGGAGGCTGAGGCAAGAGAATCGCTTGAATCCAGGAGATGTAGGTTGCAGTGAGCCAAGATCGTGCCACCGCACTCCAGCCTGGGCGGCAGAGTGGGACTTTGTCTCAAAAAAAAAAAAAAAAAAAGGAGGAGCCCTGAGTTCATCTCTAAGATGCCCAGCCCAGGCCTGGACCGGCCCATGGTGGCTGCTTTGTGACAGGTCCCTTTGTCAGGGCTAGGAATTGGTGCCCCAATTCCTAGATCTCAGGATCTCAGCTCTCTGTAGGTGAGAGGAAGCCCCTCTGCTAGAACCATTGCTTTTCCGGAGCTGTGAGCGTGAGGCAGCCGCTGGCCACCAGGGGGCAGCCTGAGACAGCGTCATTCTCTGTTGCTTTCCTTTCCTTCCTCCCTTGGTCACTGACCCAGAAAGTACCGGCTGGTAACTCAGCCCCAGCCGTGGGTCCAGGTGGTGCATGCTGCACCCACCGCAGAGGTGCCCGGCTGAGCGGGAGGGGACCAAAACCTGCCCGTGCTCTGGTCCCAAAGCCCTGAGCCCTACCGCTGGGTAGAGCTCTGTGTCTGCCCCAGGACAGGGTGGATTTTTTTTCCTAGCACAAAGGTGTCACCTCCTTTAAGCTGTGTGCTCACAGGCTGCATCTACCAAGAGGGAAGGCCTTTTACAAATCTGCACAAAGTCTCTGTACGGCGTAGCCAGGCCCCTGAAGTCAGATAGCGCCTGGTCCCGACCCCCATTGTACAGATGTGGAGACTGAGCCCCAGGAAAGGAACTAAGGCCTGTTAGCAGCACAGCAGGGACTGGAACCCTGCAGCCAGCAGGACTCCCCCGGCTCCAGTCTGGTGGTGTCAGGTGCTAGGTGCCACTTCTGGTGTCCTGGCCCTGCCTGGGGGTGCCTCGGGGCTGGAGCTTGGGGCCTTTCTGGGGAGCCTGAGAAAGTCACAGGCCATTCTTGGAATGTGCCGACCCTCACTTCCAGGCTCTGACTGGAATTGGATGTCACATCAGGGCCCTCAGGGAGCTCCCCAGGCAACCAGCTAGACTAGGTGGGTTTAAGGAGAGACAGAAATCAAGGTCCTACCTAGTCTGATGGGGGAGACAGAGCCTGCAGGGAATTCCAAGTCTGATGGAGGAGACACAGCCATGCTGTCAGGCCCTGTCCTGAGCGCTGGGAACACGGAATAATCCAGTCCCTGTGCTGGGAAAGCTCCCAGCCTGATGAGGCGCCGAGGTGTCCTCAGCTCCTCCAGAGACATTTCATGGTCATTCCGAGGGCCCAGCCCCAGTGTGGCGAGAGCCCTGCTGAATGGGTCCAGCCATTGGTGGGAGCTTGAGGGGCGGTTGCAGGTGTCTGGGTTATTAACAATACCAATAATAACCATGGCTGCTGAGGCCCTTCTGTGTGTCGGAAGCATGCAGACCCTTACCCACCTGTCCTGTTTCACCCTCCCAGTAACCCTGGGAGGGGCAGGGGGTGGTCCAAGCCGTCATCATGCTGGGGCAGCCCTTAGATGCTTGGTATTTCCCTCTATCTTGACCTTGGGGGCGATCCTGAGCCTGGTAACCACTAGGGCCTGAGCATCCCCCGCATTCCTGCCTCTGGACATTTGTACAAGCTGCACACCCCGCCACGGTCAGGCCATAGCTCACACATCCTTGAGTCCTACCCACAGAGGTCCTGCCTGTTTCACTCTCTGTTCACGCCTTTATTCATCAGATGTTGATTGAAGCAGTATCCACAGTGAATTACAGCTGACAGCAAATAGCCATGCTCAGCCTCCAAGGCAGAGGGAACAACTCAGGCACAGCCATGGTCTGGAGGTGGCCCGCCGGCCCTGGAGATTACAGCAGGGGCCCCCAAACTATGGCCCATGGGCCAAATACAAAAAACAGTCTGTTTTTGTAAGTAAATTTTTATTTTATTTTATGTTATTTATTTATTTGAGTCGGAGTCTTACTTTGTCACCCAGGCTAGAGTCCAGTGGCACAAGCTCAGCTCACTGCAACCCCTGCTTCCCTGGTTCAAGCATTCTCCTGCCTCAGCCTCCTGAGTAGCTGGGACTATGGGCACGTGCCACCACCCCCGGCTAATTTTTTTATTTTTAGTGGTGATGGGGCGGTTCGCCATGTTGGCCAGGCCGGTCTCGAACGCCTGACCTCAGGTGATTCGTCCACCTCAGCCTCCCAAAGTCCTGGGATTACAGACATGAGCCACCATGCCTGGCCTAAACAAAGTTTTATTGAAACATATCTACGCTCATTTGTTTACCTACTGTCTCTCATTGCCCCAGCCTCCCATGGCACAGTGGTGTAGACAGAGACGGCAAGGCCGTCAAAGCTGAAAATAGGCTGGACATGGTGGTTCACACCTATCATCCCCGCACTTCAGGAGGTCAAGATGGGAAGATCACTTGAGCCCAGGAGTTCAAGACCAGCCTGAGCAATATAGTGAGACCTTGTCTCTACAGTTTTTTTTGCTTTTTGTTTTTGAGACAGAGTTTTGCTCTTGTTGCCCAGGTTGGAGTGCAATGGCGCGATCTCAGCTTACCACAACCTCTGCCTCTCTGGTTCAAGTGATTCTCCTGCCTCAACTTCCTGAGTAGCTGGGATTACAGGCGTGCATCACCACCCCTAGCTAATTTTGTATTTTTAGTAGAGACAGGGTTTCTCCATGTTGGTCAGGCTGGTCTCAAACTCCTGTCCTCAGGTGATCTGCCCATCTTGGCCTCCCAAAGTGCTGGAATTATAGGCGTGAGCCACTGCACCTGGCCAAAATTTTTTTAATTAGCCAAGCATGGTGCCATGTACCTGTAGTCTCAGCTAGTCTGGAGGCAGAAGTGGGAGGATCAGTAGAGTCCAGAAGGTTGAGGCTGCAGTGAGCTATGATGCCCAGAGTGTGGCAGAGGACAGAACGTTAACAAGTCACTGGAATAAACAAGTTGACACATCAGAGGTGCCAGGAGGGGCACAACAGGGGCCAGGAACTGACGCTCAGGGTCAGACTGGTTGACCATTGATTTTCACCTTTGGTGCCCCGACCAGGTCAGCCAGGGCAGGGAGGGGGTAGCAGATAGCATGCTGGTCCCTCAGAAGGCAAAGACTTGGGTAAGGGACTCCTGCTGGGTCAGTGTTTATGCCAGGCAAAGGGAGGCTCCCCGCCAAATCTGCAGTAGGGGCCACTGCTCTCATCACCACCTCACCTGACCTCACCTGACCTCACCTGGCCTCACCTGGCCTCACAGCCTTCACAGCGGATCAGGAGCCCTTCCCTGCCAGTCGTCCCCTGGGAAGAAGGCAGGAGAGGAAAGTGCAAACAGGATGTTAGACGCTCCTCGTGTTTGATGACTTGGCCAAAGCCTTGCTCCTTGTCTCTGCAGGCAGTGATCTTGATGTCGTGGGAAAGCCCCGGATGGCATTTAAGACACCAGGGTTCTAGCCCAGGACTCATCAGGGCAAGTCTCTTTCCCTCTGGGCCTCAGTGTGTTCATCTGTACCCTAGAGGGCTGGATGAATGGACCCGTACGTTCTTTTCTGCATCTGCCAGCAGCATGCTGGGGCTTGTCCATCACTCTCCAGGCCTTGGTTCATCTCTGTAAAATGGGGAGATGAATAGTGGGCCCTCCTACACTTCTGGGGTGGGTCCCAGGCCAGAGAGATCACAGATGGGAAAGTGCTTTGAGCTCAGTGGGAGAACGGAACTCTATAAACCCAGGGGTTTATTAGGTGATCCAGGATCAAGCAGGGATGATGGCCTGGAGGCCCTGGGGCAGTGTCTGGTCTGACCAGTAGAGGGCACTCTGGGGAAGCTGGGGCTGGATCCAGGACTGGAATCCACTTTGTTCTTATGAGAACCCATTCTGGGGCTCTACTGTGGGCCCTGTCTGCTGTGCCGGGCAAAAGGACCTGGCCATGAATGAATGGGACCCAAGGGGGTGGGGCTGGGTCATGGGGCAACAAGGCCCAACACAGAATGAGATGGGAGCTATGGTGGGGGCTAGGCAGGGATGGTGCCCAGGGCAATGTCCCTCCTCTGCCATCATAGCTCCCGTCTCTCCCTAGCTGGGGAGAGATGTCCAGCCTGAAGTCCAGGTCGGAGGTCTAGGCTGGAGAGCCAGAGGAGCACATGGAGAAGCAAGTGTGTGGGCCCCGGGGCCAGGCTGCTTGGGTTTGAACATGGGCTCTGCCACCTATGGTCAGTGGTGTCTCTCTGGGCCTCAGCTTCCTCACCTGCAAAGCAAGGATAGGAATAGGACTCACCTCCCGGAGCCACTGTGAGGACTGGGCAGCTAATCTTGGGTAACACCTTTTGGAACAGAGCGTGGCCCGTGCAAACTCCTGAAATGGCATTGTCATGGCCTGGTGTCAGTGGTTGGGATGTTGCCACCAGGGGCTTGTGCCCACCCTGGGGGAGACTGATGAGGACAAGGACTTAGAGGATGGAGCCGCCTGGAGAAGAGAGAGCGAGAGGCGCAGGCTGGGAGATTTGGGGGAGGAAACACGACTGCACTGCGGGGGAAGGTGCAGGGAGGGGAGGGAGGGAGTTTGAAGGAGGAGAGGGTAGCCAAGCACCCAGCGCAGCCCCAAAATAAGCCCGCCTGCTGAGCCACCCCCTGCCAGCCCCCCTCCTCAGCTGTCACTGGGCATGTCACTGAGCCTCTCTGAGCCTCAGTCTCCTCTTCTGTAAAATGGGGAAATAGCACCCGTGTCACGGTTTCAAATGTTCCCTAAGATGGCCTGGCCCTGAGGGGACTCTAAATGCCGCCTCCCACATAATCTTCTGTTGGGACTACCTTGGCCCCAGGAGGGGCTGGGGCTGGCTCTGTCTCCACAACCATCCAGGCCTTTTGTTTAGAGAACCAGTCTAAGAGGAAAACCCCAAAACAAGCACAGTCCAGCTGGTCTCCCCTGCCCAGCCCTGCCCAGCCCTGCCCGGCCCACTCCTGCCTTCCCAGCCTGAGAAGCGGGTGGGGGTGGGGCGGAGAAACTCACACTGTGGGAAAGTGTTTTTCCCAGCGGAGGTGTGGAGGGGGCACAAGGCCAGGTCAGGGTGGCACCAGCCGAGGGGCAGACCCCAGGGCTCACCTGCCTATGAGATGTTCCTTCCTAGGGAAAGAGCAGTGGGAAGCAGCCCCCCAGCAAGCTCAGTGAATGTGCAGACTCCAGAGTCCTTCCACCCCCACTCCCTGCCACCAGGTCCTGGTTCCCTGAGTTGGCAGGAACTCTGAGCTCCCTGCCAGCATGGAGAATAAGGGACTGATGTGTAGGAAGTCCCCAAATGGGGCTTTTTTTCCTTCTTTTAAAAAAAATTCTGGCTGGGTGTAGTGGCTCACCCCTGTAATCCCAGCACTCTGGGAAGCCGAGGTGGGTAGATCACTTGAGCCCAGGAGTTCGAGACGAGACTGGCCAACAGAGTAAAACTCTGTCTCTACAAAAATACAAAAATTAGCAGGGTGTGATAGCACACACCTGTAGTCCCAGTTACTCGGGAGGCTAAGGCAGGAGAATCTCTTAAACCCAGGAGGCAGAGATTGCAGTGAGCCAATATCACACTACTACACTCCAGCCTGGGTGACAGCTCGAGATTCTATCCCCCAAAAAAAAAAAAAAAAATTCCTCCCCAACATCCCACTTTTTTTTTTAAAGACAGGACTTGCTTTGTCTCCCAGTCCAGAGTGCAGTGGCACAATCATAGCTTACTGAAGACCTGAACTCCTGGCCCCAGCAATCTCCTGGCTCAGCCTCCTGAGTAGCTGGGACTACAGGCACCCGCCACCACACCCGGCTCCCTGAACTGGGCTTTGAGACCTGCTGGGAAGGGCAGAAGCCAAGTGGGCAAGGGTGGGACGAAACAGCCTCCAGGACAGGCTCTGTCAGGAAGGGGGACTTCCACAGACTTACAGGCGAATAGGAGGCAACAGTGGAAATTAAAAAGTCAGAAGTGCAGGAGAGAAGGGGATGGGTGGGAGACAGAGAGGGTGGGCGAGACAATTCAATTAGAAATAAACATTCCTGGCCAGGTGTGGTGGCTCACGCCTGTAATCCCAGCACTTTGGGAGGCTAAGGAGGGCAGATCACCTGAGGTCAGGAGTTC
>NW_016107330.1:6783653-6798378 GCF_001604975.1 Cebus imitator
AAAAAAAAAAAAGAAAAGAAAAAAGCAAGTGGGATTGTTTAGAGGATGGTTGCTCAGATGAGGAAATGGAAGCTCTAAGAGGTGAGTGCTAGGATTCCAAATTCCATTGCCCAGGAGGGCATCCACAGCGCAGCGCTCCAAATCTCAAGATGGAGATGGGAGGGGAGGACAGCATGGGTCAGCTGCGCTGGGGCTAGTCTCCCTGTGGACCCTGGGCTTCAGGGCTGAGTTGCTGCTGACACTTCCAGGGCCTGGCTGGGCCAGGATGGAGGTCGGGGCTGAGCAGCGACAAGGTCAAACCTTCTGATCCTGGAGGGCTGGGGTGGTAGACTCAGGTGTGTTTGACAGACCTCGGACCGAGGAGGGGAGAGAAGTGGCTTTGGGGACAATGGTCACTTCCTCTTTCCTTCAAAGGACCCTCCCAGGCCCTGCCAAGGAAGGACTGCTCCTCGCCATCTCCCTGGTTCTCATCAGAAACCTCAGCAGTGCTCTGAGGAAGCCCTGCTTCGCAGACCCACTTTTCTGGGGACACACCTGGGCAGCCCCTGACCCATGGCACTGTCAAGCAGAGGGTCTGGGCTGTGCTTTTTTTTTTTTTAAATAGAGGATCTCACTATATTGCTCAGGCCAGTCACAAACCCCTAGACTCCAGCCATTCTTCTGTCTCAGCCTCCCGAAGTGTGCTGGGATTACAGGTGTGTGCCACCATGCCTGGTCTTGCTTTTTTTTTTTTTTTCCCCTTTGGCTTGACCTCAGCTCACTGCAGCCTCAACCTCCCAGGCTCAAGCGAGCCTTCTACGTCAGCCTCCTGAGTAGAAACGACATCACACCCGGCTAATTTTTTAAATTTTTTGTAGAGATGGGGCTCACTATGTTGCCGGGGCTGGTCTTGAACTCCTGAGCTCAAGCGATCCTCCCACCTTAACTTCCCGAAGTGCTGGAATTACAAACCTAAGCGATTGTGCCTGATGCCGTTCTCTTTTTTTTTTTTCTTAAGCACAAGAACCTGTTTCATTTTTTCCAAATACAAATACAGAAGTTTGCATGTTCTACAAATATTGCTTCAAAGCAACATTTCTATTTAGGGTGCCTTCTCTTCAGATAGCACACGGACGTAGAAAAACATCCACAGTGCAATGTGGGCTCACCCAGGACCCAGCTGCATACGCTTACCATTTAAAGAAACAAGATGGAAGGCCGGGCTTGGTGACTTACACCTGTAATCCCAGAACTTTGGAAGGCAGAGGCGGGTGGATTACCTGAGGTCAGGAGTTCGAGACCAGCCTGACCAACATGGTAAAATCCCATCTGTACTAAAAATACAAAATTAGCTGGGCATGGTGATGCATGTCTGTAATCCCAGCTACTCAGGAGTCTGAGGCAGGAGAATTGCTTGAACCTGGAGGCAGAAGTTGCAGTGAGCCGAGATTGCACTCCAGCCTGGGCAAAAGGAGTGAAACTCATCTAAAAAAAAAAAAAGAAGAAACAAAATGGCCCAGGCAGGTGGCTCACTCTGTGATCCCAGCACTTTGGGAGGCTGAGGCAAGTGTTTCATCTGAGGCCAGGTGTTCGAGACCAGCCTGGCCAACATGGCAAAACCCCATTTCTACTAAAAATTAGCTGGGCATGGCGGTAGGCGCCTATAGTCTCAGCTACAGGAGGCTAAGGGAGGAGACTCGCTTGAACCTGGGAGGTGGAGGCTGCAGTGAGTTGAAATGGCGCCACTGCACTCCAGCCTGGGCAACAAGAGTGGGACTCCATCTCAAAAGAAAAAAAGAGAGAGAAAAAAAACAAATGATCAGTCAAACCAGAACCGTTTTCGTCAAGGTAGTGTTTTATAGGTGGGTAGTTTTTCTCAAAAGACAAAACCAAGTGTGCACATATTTCTACATGGTTACAACAGTATTTGCAAATAACGGTTTTCCAGGGCTCAGACTTGGGGCTAATTCAACTTGACCCAGGACTTGGGAATGGAGCTCATCAACATAGGTTTAAACTGGGGAGGCACACTGAGGTTGTGAGAACTTGGGGCGTTCTCCTTGCTTAGGGCTGCTCGTCACTATGGGGAGGTAGCCCTTCCCCTTCCCCACTACTGAGAGGCCTTGGGTCCAGGCTCTGGGCGGAAGAGGATTAAGATCGCCATCAGGCTGAAGGCGATGATGTGGCAGAAGCAGGGGCAGGGAGGCAGGAACAGAACTCCGTAGGGCCTGCCAGGCACAGTGGCTGATGCCTGTAATCCCAGCATTTTGGGAGGCCAACGCGGGCGGATCATGAGGTCAGGAGATCGAGACCACCCTGGCCAACATGGTGAAACCCCATCTCTACTAAAAAATACACAAATTAGCTGGGTGTGGTGGCGTGGGCCTGTAGTCCAAGCTACTCGGGATGCTGAGGCAGGAGAATTGCTTGAACCTGGAAGGCAGAGGTTGCAGTGAGCCAAGGTCGCGCCACCGCACTCCAGCCTGGCGCCTGGCAACAGAGCGAGACTGTCTCAAAAATACAAAACAAAACAAAACAGAACTCTGTAGGGCCACTCACTCTCAGCCTCTGAAAGTCCCTAGTCCCTCTCCCTCCTTCCTGTGTCTCCCCACATCAGCCTCTCTCCCCAGAGCTCCCAAACCTCCTCCCTGCCAGACAGCTGGGGCGGGCAGGCCAGGACCACCTTGGCCCAGGTGCCCTCTGATCTAATTTGTACTTTCTAACACTTCCTCCGATTTCTCCACCCCAGCCCCAGCTGGGCACCTCCTGGGAGGAAGAGGCGGATGGTAGGGCAGGGGTGGGAACAGGGAGAGCAGATTCCTAAACAGGAGACAGGAAGACGCTCTGAGATGTTGGCCAGAAAAGGGAGATTTGGCTGTAGCCAAGTGAGTTAGCCTGACTCTGTCCTGGCTCCGAAGGCTGGCGGTGAGGACGTGGGGCTGCGGACCTGGTGTGGGCTCGGTGCTCAGGGAAAGGTGGCTGTCACTACTGGAGAGTGGCCTCCCATGACCTCGCCTCACCTCCTTCCGTCTCAGGAGGGAAACCAAGGCTCAGAGAGGGCGTGGGCCCAGTCCCGGGTCACACAGCACTCACAGGCAGCTGGGATGGCGCCACTCCGGGGTGGGTCCCTTGGGGCGGGCTCCATTGTGCTCTCCCCAGCAGGAAACCGCTGTGCTCAGCAGCCTGGGCAGCAGGAGAAGAGGAACGAGTTTGGCTACGTGACCGGCAGGACCTGGAGGCTGAGCCAGGCGCAGCCGGGAAAACAGCCCGCTGGAGGCTGCCTGGGCAGGGCCAGGAGGGTGGGCACCAGGGTGGAGGCCTCTCTGCTCAGAGAGGGGGAAGTGGGCTGAGCCTCGGGCTTCCCCTGGGACGGAGTTGGGAGGAGGCCTCGGGGGCCTGTGCCCCAAACCTGCCCTTGAGGGGCAGCTGGGCTGGCTGCTTCCCTGACATTCATGCCTCCGGGGAGCAGCAGGCGGGCAGGCAGACAGCGGGGCCAGTGGGCACACATGGCACCGAGGGTGATTTGCGCAGAATGCCATCCGCTCTTCAGCTCTGATTTATGGGGATTTGGGAGGCCAACAGGGCAGGAGGAGGGGTTAGCCTTACCCATGGGCCTCTTGGCTCCCAGGTGCCCAGTGCCCGTAGGGGCAAGGCCCAGGGGAAAGGGGCAGGGCCTCTGCTGAGCTTCCCTGCCATACGACTTGGAGTAAGGTAGAGTCCACCCCTCCTGGGGCCTCAGTTCCCCTCGATGTCTCGTGCAGCCGTTGCCTCCCTCCCCTCTGCACACAGGGCTGACTCCGGGTCTGGACACTGGCTGAGAAGGCACCGCAGGCCCACATGGTTCTCTGCCTGTCAGTTTCCACAGGGTAGGCACTGAATGCCAGCCTTCATCAGGAAGCAAAGGGGAGCTATTGAAGGATTCAGCACCCGGGTGGGAGGTGATCAGATGAGGGTGCAGGAAGGGGCCAGGCTGGAGGCTGGGAGGCCAGAGGGAGGTGGGTAGAGGCCAGGTGAAAGGAGGTGGCCACAGCTTGGGCATCAGTGAGATGATGGAAGAGGGGCGAGGGAATGAGGTTTGAGGGATGCCTGTGAATGACGGAGAAAGAAAAATGAAGAAATTGGATGCTGGGCACAGTGGCTAATGCCTGTAATCCCAGGACTTTGGGAGGCCAAGGCACAAGACTCACTTGAACCCAGGAAAAAAAGAGAGAGAGAGAAAAAAGAAGGAAGGAAGGGAAAGAGGGAGGGAGGGAGGGAAGGAGGGCAAGCTGGGCGCAGTGGCTCACATGCCTGTAATCCCAGCACTTTGAGAGGCTGAGGCACGAGAATTGCTTGAACCCGGTAGGCGGGGGTTGCAGTGAGCCAAGATCATGCCACTGCACTCTAGCCTGGGTGACAAA
This sequence comes from Cebus imitator, assembly GCF_001604975.1. Taxonomy (NCBI): domain Eukaryota; kingdom Metazoa; phylum Chordata; class Mammalia; order Primates; family Cebidae; genus Cebus; species Cebus imitator. The sequence goes on from NW_016107330.1 coordinate 6,788,033, forward strand.
GCAAGACTCCTACTCAAAAAAAAAAAAAGAAAAAAAAAAAAAAAAAAAAAAAAAAAAAAAAAAAAAAAAAAAAAAAACAAAGAGAGGAAAAGAATTGGTGCAGGCACTGGGGTCGGGCAGCGCCCCCTCTTCCTGGCAGCGTGGCCAGTGTGTACCTGATGGCGTGTGAAGTCCATCCTTCTTGTCTTTTGAACGTAACAAAAGTGAGGTTGGAACTGAGGCAGAACAAAGAGAACCTCCTGCCTCTGTCTCTGGACACCGCAGCACAAAACACCCAGGGCTGCGCATGCCCAGCACCCAGAAACAGACACAAGGAAGCAGGAAGCAGCTGCAGGGCTAGAGAGGAGCACTCTTGCCTGGACAGCGGAGGGGCCTTAGAGGGAGCAGATGTCCTGGGGGCAGCCCCGTGAGCTGAGGATGGTAGGCACAGGGTCGAACAGCAGCTGAGGACCCACTCGCCAGTGCTCCTACATCCTTAGTAAGGGAGACCGACTCTGCAGCTGTGACGCATCATGTAAAGAAATGAAGCCACCAGGAGAGAACACCCTGCCTGGATTACAAGAGCTCCCTGAGCCAGAGCCAGAGCCAGTGAGAGCCCAAGCTGCGCTGTCAGCCTCGCCTGCACGCCACAGTCCAAGACTGTGCCTTACTTGCCTGCTCTCTGGGAGAGGACAGGGACCCATGGCAGGGATATCTCTTGCCCTACCTGGTATCTCCCTTGGACTCTAAGCCCCAATCTCCTTATCTATAAAATGGGTCTGTAATGGTGCCTGCCTCAGAAGAAGGAACTAAGGGCAGGCACCACGTGCAAGGGTGCGTGGCACATACAGAGTGCCCGGTACACTGTTCCTGGCATATACGATGTGGCTGGTATACTGTGCGTGGCGCATGTGAAGTGCCTGGAACACAATTTGGTCACACCTGGGCCCTGAGAGTCAAATACATGCTGCCCATCATACAGAACAGGGAAACTGAGGCTCAGAGAAGTTAAAGGAACTTGCTCATCAACTCCCTACAGTTCTAACTGTGCAACTCCCAGGCCTGGGTTCTCTTGGCTGGCAACGTGGAAGGAAATGGGTGGGTGGGTAGGTGGGTGAAGGGCCACATGCTCTTCACTTGGCAAGAGGGAGAGGGGACCTGGCCCCTTCCTCCATCTGTCCTGGCCTCTCTTCCACCTCCCTACTCCCCCAAAAGGCAGGTCCTGTGAGGAAGCATCCCTTTCTGACTCCAGAGCTCCTCCGTGGGCTGCAGTGACACTCCGGGGTCTAACCTGAGTCCTTCCTACTTTGGGTACAGACTGCTTCCTCTCCACCTGCCTTCTGGGCTGGCAGGTGGCAGCCACCTCTCTCAAGACCCCAAACACTTCACTGATGTGGAAAAGAGAGGTCACTGGCCGGGCGCGGTGGCTCACACCTATAATCCCAGCACATTGGGAGGCCGAGGTATGCGGATCACCTGAGATCAGGAGTTCGAGATCAGCCTGGACAACGTGGAAAACCCCATCTGTACTAAAAATAAAAAATTAGCTGGGCATGGTGGCATACGCCTGTAATCCCAGCTACTTGGGAGGCTGACGCAGGAGAATTGCTTGAACCTGGGGGTGGAGTTTGTGATAGGCCGAGATCGAGCCATTGCACTCCAACCTGGGCAACAAGAGCAAAACTCCATCTCAGAAGAGAGAGAGAGAGAGAGAGAGAGAGAGAGAATGTCACCAACTCCTCTAGCAGGGCATCGTCCTTTCTGGGCCAGGGATGCCCTAAATCTCTGCCCGCCTCCCTTGCAAAGGGAATTGGCATTCCTCTCACTCCAGGGCTGCTGTGGGCACATAAGGGAAATCAGGCAGAGGAAAATCATCGGGTTCCAAGCAAAGACCTGCAGTCACCCTCTTCTGGTCACCCCTTCAGTCTCATGCCCAGTCCCAGCGGGGCCAGAACCTTGAATGCTGACTGGGACCAGGCAGGAACAGCCTGCCTCTCCTGGCACACCTGGCCAGGTGAGCAGGTGATGAAGCCAAGAGCCAGCTCATCACTTGGGTGTAAACAACTGCCCAGTGGGAGGTTGGCAGCCTCCTCCTCTGCTCTTCCCCCATCCCCACCCCGTGAACCCCGCCCCCCCGAGGAAAGAGGATGCCCCAGCTTGTTGGAGGAGTTTCCCTCCCACGTCGGTGCCCGGTGCTTATACTGGGCGTTTCAGGGGATTCTGATGGGGGCCCACAGAGCATCTGTGTCCTCCAGACCTGCGCCCCTCACTGCCTAGAAGGCGCCAGGCTCTTTGGAGTGCCGAGGCCCCTGTCTCACCCACCCACCCCAGATGCCTTTGCCATTCCCTCCCAGGGCCTCGGCAGACAGCAGAGTAAGGGTCAGTTGTTCCTTAAGTGGGGAGAGCTTGGCTCCCTCTACCCATCAGCTGAAAGCTGTGCCCCTTGGAAGAAGGGGTACCATTCCAGGTTTCCAGAAGGAGGAGGAAAACAGACATCATCCACCGAGCACTTGGACCTGATGCCCTGCATTTGACAGATGTTGGCTGGAAGATGGATATTGCCATCCTCACTTTAAAGATGGGGAAACTGAGGAAAGACCACCAATTGCATGAAGGTTTGGACCTTCTCTGCCTTGTTTGCTCCTGGCACAAGATCTCAAGGTGTACTTGTGGAGGGGATAACTTGGGCTCAGAGAGGGCAAGTGACCTGGCCAAGGTCACACAGCCAGAAAGGAATTCAACTGGGAATCAATTCAGGCCAGTTTGAACCCTAAACTCAGGCTGCTTCTGAGATCCACCCACTGAGGTGGGAACATCACACCCTTCCACATGAACTTGCACCCACCCCAATGTCAGAGTCCTGCTCATACACATATGCACATCTACCCCATGGGGTGCACCCAGGCACATACCCCCCATCACACCACGCAAGTGCATGCAAAGGGCCCTCCCACCGCCACCTCCCGTGGGTACACAGACTTCCTCCTGTGCTGTTCTCACACCCTCCTTGTCACCACCCCCTCCTCCACACCTGAGAGGCATGATGGCACATGCCCTCCTCCACCCCCACAGCCCTGGTGCCTTCCCTGCCTCCCCAGGCCCCAGCAGCTGCACTGGCATCACCACTGCACCGGAGAAAGCCAGACAGTCACAGAACGTCACTTCTGGAAGGGCATCCCCTCAGCATACGGAGCATCAGTCTTGAGCCCAAGGACAGGCAGCAACCTGCCCGCAGAGGTGGAGCTGATGCCTGGGCAGCATCGGTGGGGCGGGTGGGGGGCTCAGCTGCCTGCAAGGTAATCCCATGGTGCAGGACCAGCCCCTACTGTGTCATGTGGTCCAGCCTCCAGAGAAGCTGGAAGTGTAGACCAGAGGGGCCCAAACCCCAGGATCTTTTCCTTCTGCTTTGTGCAGCCCCAGACCTGCCTGGGGACCAGCTGGGGCCTCAGGTCCCTGGGCAGTGGGGCAGGGGCCATGTTCTCCAGAGCATGCTGAACCTGGAATGGACCCACTAGGCAGAGGTGGTCAAGGAGGCCCAGAGGACCCCTGGGAGGTCCAGGTGGCATTTCCAAGACTCTATGCCTGAGCTTCTACACTGGTTTTTCTTTCTTTCTTTCTTTCTTTTTTTTTGATACAGAGTCTTGCTCAGTGGCCCAGGCTGGAGTGCTGTGGCATGATCTCAGCTCACTGCAACCTCCACCTCCTGGGTTTAAGCAGCTCTCTGTCCCAGCCTCCCAAGTAGCTGGGATTACAGGTGTGTGCCACCACACCTGGATAATTTTTGTGTTTTTAGTAGAGATGAAATTTCACCATGTTGGCCAGGCTGATCTTGAACTCCTGACCTCGTGATCTATCCACCCTGGCCTCCCAAAGTGCTGGGATTACAGGCATGAGCCACCGCACCTGGCCTACACTGAGTTTTTCATTTGCTCTCACGGCAGGCCTGGGAGTAAGGCACTAATTTTTGTTTTTTGTTTTGATTTTTGTTTTGTGTGTGTTTTGTTTTGTTTGAGATAGGGTCTCACTCTGTGGCCTGGGCTGGAGTGCAGTGTCGTGTTCACAGCTCTCTACAGCCTTGACCTCCTAGGCTTAGACAATCCTCCTGCCTTAGCCTCTTGAGGAAGTGGGACTACAGGCATGCGCCACCACACCCAGCTAATTTTAAAATTTTTATTTCTGTAGAGACAGGATCTTGCTTTGTTGTCCAGACTGGAATCTTCTCATTTTCTAGAGGGATAAACAGAGTCCCAGGGAGTTCAGGCGCTGGCCCCAGGCCCCCAATCCCTGGTATACAGTGGCTGTTCACTAAGTATTTGTTCAGAGAATGAAGCTGCAAGGGGGAAGGCGACTCGTCAAAAATCGTGAGCAGTCAGGATCAGGACCCACCTGATGCCAAAGGCGCTTCTGCTTCCTGACCTTAGCAGAGCCTCCTTTGCAGCCTTAGGGTCCACAAATGACACATGGCTGACATTTGCCCCTCGTGAGCACCCTGTGCAATGCGGTCAGCTTTCTAGGGCTCCATGCTGCTCGCTTTCAAATGAAGAAGGAAGGAAGCAGCTCCTGACACCCTGGAGCTGCCTGGCCCTCCCAGCTGGGCCTTGGTGTGATCCTGTTAGAATCAATTTCACAGATCACCAGCATTAGACAAGGCCACCCTATGACCATGATGATCAAGACAAAAAACAAGGACAGGTGCGATGGCTCACGTCTGCAGTCCCAGCACTTTAGGAGGCTGAGGTGGGTGGATCGCCTGAGGTCAGGAGTTCGAGACCAGCCTGACCAACATGGAGAAACCCCGTCTTTACTAAAAATACAAAATTAGCCGGGTGTGGTGGCGCATGCCTGTAATCCCAGCTACTCAGGAGGCTGAGGCAGGAGAATCACTTGAACCCAGGAGGCAGAGGCTACAGTGAGCCGAGATGGTGCCATTGCACTCCAGCCTGGGCAATAAGAGCAAGACTCTGCCTCAAAAAAAAAAAAAAAAATTCCTAAGATCTCCAATCACAGAATGACCCCCCACTTGGTGACAGCATACAATTCAGAGCCAACTCCACCTCCCTGAACCCTCCCCAAAAGCATCCAACACGAGCCCAAATCCTCTAAGTCCTTCCTGCCCCTTCTTAGACGCCCCTCCGTTTCCTGAGATGTGTGTCCTTCTCCGTGTCAACGAGCAGTAAACCCAGCTTTGTCCGGGTGTGTTTCTGGTGGCCTTTGGCTAGAAGGCATTGACAAGGTCTTGGAAAACTGAACAAGACGTGTTTTGTTCAGCCCATTTTGTTGATGCCTCTGGAGACAGGGGCCAGGAAAGTGTCAGCCTCCAGTGAAGCATGACAAGGTGAGAGAGGACCCTGTCATCTCCAGCTATTCTCAGGAGGCCATGTTTCCAGGTTGTTGGGCTGGCGACGGTTAACTCCTTGCTGGCCCTGCAGCTCCACTCACTACAGCCCAAATGTGAGCTTTGACACACCCACCGCCACCACCGCCACTATCTCTGTAGAGAGTAAAGCAAACGGCGGCAAGCACTGGCCCAGAAGTCAGGAGATCCAGGTTCAGGTCTTGCCTCTGCCTCTCAGTTGTCATGTGACCAAGTCTCAGTTTATCCATCTGGACAATGGGTTAGGGTGGAGGCGAGTGGGATAAATGGTTGAAGGGGACCATTCCCCAATTGAGACTATTCACTCAACTCCCTGCTATCGGCCAGGTGCAGTGGCTCTCGCCTGTAATCTCAACACTTTGGGAGGTTGAGGCGGGCAGATTGCCTGAAGTCAGGAATTGAGACCAGCCTGGCCAACATGCTGAAACCCGTCTCTATTAAAATACAAAAATTAGCTGGGTGTGGTGGCACCTGCCTGTAATTCTAGCTACTCAGGAGGCCGAGGAAGGAGAATCACTTGAACCTGGGAGGCAGAGGTTGCAGTGAGCCGAGATTGCACCACTGCACTCCAGCCTGGGGGATGGGATGAGGCTCAGTCTCAAAACAAACAAAATCTGCCCTGCTATCAACCTTTCAGTGGTCCACACAGGAATCTTCTAGTCTCCCCTGTCAAGCTCTGGTTCCCTGAGGGTTAACCCAGCCTTTCCTCCCAAGTTTGACATTGGGGTGATCTGAGGAGCAGGTGAGATCCAAAGATCTTGTGTGTCCCCAGTCACCACACCCTTGGCTGGGTAGGAAGAAGTGTTGCTTGTGGCCATTTCCAAGGGCTCAAGGTCAGGGCTCCTCTGCGCCCTTCTATCCCCATCCCGCCTCGTTCCCTGGATCAGGAACCCCATCCAAGCCAAACAGGATGGTCAGGACAGAGCCGGAGGAGCCGCAGGAAGGGCCCGGCAGAGCCTCAGGGCTTGTAAGGAGGGCGCTGGCGGGCAGTTGAGGAAGACAGTCTCTGTAGCCCCATTCAGTCCCAAATCCTGCCTCTTTTGTGCCAAAGGGATGTGGCATCTTCCATTCTGCCCCGAGCAGAAGGAGAAGGAGGCAGAAGCTGAGCACTGAAGTGTGCACCAAGGGCAGTGACCTTTCCCAAAGGGGATCATTCCACTCGGAAGATCCAGGGAGTTTGCTTTCCCTCACATGAGGGGTCCTCCAGGCTTCCAGCCCCATCTTTTGGAGGGGAAGAGGAAAAAGGGGAATTCATGCCGGGTGCAGTGGCTCAGGCCTGTAATCCCAGCACTTTGGGAGGCCAAGGCAGGCAGATCATTTGAAGTCGAGAGTTTGAGATGAGCCTGGCCAACGTGGTGACACTTCGTCTCTATCAAAAATACAAAAATTAGCCAGGTGTGGTGGCGGGTGCCTGTAATCCCAGCTCAGGAGGCTGAGGCAGGAGAATCACTTGAACCTGGGAAGCAGAGGTTGCAGTGAGCTGAGATCGCATGACTGCACTGCAGCCTGGGCAACAGAGCAAGACTCCATCAAAAAAACAAAACAAACAAACAAAAAAACACTGAAAAGGGGAATTCATAAAGCCAGACAAGGGTGCTGCACCCACCTCCCACTTCACCTGTCAGTCGCCTGTCCCTCACACTCCACTCTGATTCACTACCGCCCCCATACACCTTCACAGATAACCTTCACTCTGCCTGGAACGCCCTTTGCTCCCACATCTGTTTGCCTGATCATTGCTATACAACCTCCTTTTTTTCTTTCTTTCTTTTTACTGACAACAGCACTGAGTTTATATACATCCTTCAAGTCTCAGCTTACATATCACTTCCTCCAGGAAGCCTCTCCTGGTTGGACATCCTTGCAATGCCCCCATGGCTCTGTTTCTCCCTACCAAACTTGATCACAGTGGGTTGTCACCGACTGTCATTCCCCTCGTCAAGGGTAAGAACCAGCCTCTGTCCTGTTCACAGCTGAATCCTCAATGCCTAGGATGGGCCTGGCATACGTGGGTGCCACATAAATATTGGATGTTGAATGACCACAGTGATGGCGATGAAGACCCTAGGGATCAGAGTTGAGAGCCAGGGACCTTGGCGTAGGGTGGCTTCTGGTGGCAAAGGTCTGTGCCGGGCTTTGAGATTACGGGTGTCTGAGACAGGTAGAGAGGTTTCATCCTGGGCTAGGCAAAGCCTGATGCCTGTGGGAAATTACAGCTTTGTAGGGGCTTCCGCTTTGAGTCATGATGGGATATGATGTAATTTGAACCAACACTCCTGCTGAGGACAGCTAAACTCCCTTGATCCTATTTCTTTTCTTTTCTTTCTTTTTTTTTTTGAGATGGCGTTTTGCTCTTGTTGCCCAGGCTGGAGTGCAATGCCGTGATCTTGGCTCACTGCAACCTTTGCCTCCCAGGTTCAAACGATTCTCCTGCCTCAGCCTCCCGAGTTAGCTGGAATTACAGGCATGTACCACCACACCTGGCTAATTTTGTATTTTTAGTAGAGACAGGGTTTCTCCATGTTGATCAGGTTGGTCTCAAACTTCTGACCTCAGGTGATCCTCCCGCCTCGGCCTCCCAAAGTGCTAAGATTATAGGCATGAGCCACTACGCCTGGCCAGACTCTGTCTTTAAAAAGAGGAGAGGAGGCTGGGTGTGGTGGCTCATGCCTGTAATCCCAGCACTTTGGGAAGCCGAGGCAGGAAGATCCTGAGGTCATGAGTTCGAGACCAGCCTAGCCAACATGGCAAAACCTCGTCTCTACTAAAAATACAAAAAAATCAGCTGGGTGTGGTGGCGGGTACCTGTAATCCCAGCTACTGGGGAGGCTGAGGAAGGAGAATCGCTTGAACACAGTAGGCAGAGTTTGCAGCGAACCGAGATTGCGCCACTGGGACTCCAGTCTGGGTGACAGAGTGAGACTTCGTCTCAAAAAGAAAAAGGAGGCCGGGCGTAGTGGCTCATGCCTGTAATCCCAGTACTTTGGGAGGCCGAGGTGGGCGGATCACCTGAGGTCAGGAGTTTGAGACAAGCCTGGCCAACATGGTGAAACCCTGTCTCTACTAANCCCAGCACTTTGGGAGGTTGTAGTAGGAAGATTGCTTGAGCCTAGGAGTTCAAGACCAGTCTGGGCAAAATGACAAGACCTCATCTCTACTAAAAATGTTTAAAAATTAGCCGGGCATGGTGGTGGGCACCTGTAATCCCAGCTACTGGGGAGGCTGAGGAAGGAGAATCGCTTGAACCTGGGAGGCGGAGGTTACGGTGAGCCGAGATCATGCCATTGCACTCCAGCCAGGGCAACAAGAGCGAAACTCTGTCTCAAAAAAGAAAGAAAGAAAGAAAAGAGAAAGAAAGAAACAAAGAAAGAAGAAAAGGAAGAGGAGAGAGGAGGAGAGGGAAGAGGAAGAGAGGGAAAGGGCAAGATGTGGGGGATGGGACACAGAGCTTTCACGCCTTCCCTGGATACTCCACCCTCCAGGGATCTCCACCTGTTCATCTATCTGGAAGCTCCCCAGGTCTTGTCCTTTTGGATTTTTAGGGAGGCTTCATTACATAAGGATGATTGATTAAAACATTTGTCATTGGTGATCAATTTAACCTTCAGCTCCTCTCTCCTTCCCAGAGGTTAGGAGATGGAGCCGAAAGAATTAACCCTTAATCATGCCTTGGTCTTTCTGGTGACCAGCCTCAGCCTAAAGCTACTGAGGAGCAGCTAGCCATCCATCCACGTATCAGCAGGCAAAAAGTTTCTGAGGATTTTAGGAGCTGTGTGCCAGGAAATGGAGTCGGAGACCAAATACATGTTTCCTAATATCATAGACAATATTTGTGTCCCCCTGCCAAATTCATAGGTTGAAATCCTAACTCCCAATGTGATGGTGTTAGAAGGTAGGGCCTTTGGGAGGTGATTAGGTCATGAGGATGGAGCCTTCAGGAAAGGGATTGATGCCGTTAGAAGAAGACACAGAGGAGCTTGCTCTCTCGCTCTCTCTCTCTCTCTCTCTCAATCTCCCCTTTTTCTTTTATTTTATTTACTTATTTTGAGACAGGGTCTTGCTCTGTCACCCAGACTGCAGCACTGTGGCATGTTCAGAGCTCACTACAGTCTCAACCTCCCAGGCTCAAGTGTAGCTGGGACTACAGGCACATGCCAATATGCCCAGCTAATTTTTTATTTTCTGTAGAGATGGAGTTTTGCCATATTGGCCAGGCTGGTCTTGAACTCCTGGGCTCAAGTGATCCTCCCGACTCAGCCTCCAAAGTGCAGGGATTACAGGTGTGAGCCACTGCGTCCGGCCTGCTCTCTGCTCTTTCTGCTCTCTGTCCTATGCCCTGCTGTCTGTCTTGTGAGAATACAGCAGGAAGCCGTCTATGAAGCAGGCAGAGGGCCCTCCCCAGACCCCGACCATGCTGCACCTTGATCTTGGACTTTGTGAGAAATAGATTTCTGTTTAAGCCACCCAGTCTACGGTATTTGTGTTATAGCAGCCTGAACTAAGACAATATCATTAGCCATTAGGGAACTATAAATCAAAACCACAGTGAGACCCTCCTTCATACCCACTAAGATGGCTACAGCCAATGACAGACAATAACAAGTGCTGTCGAGGGTGCAGAGAAAGTGGACCCCTTGTATATTTCTGCTGGGAATATAAAACGGTGCAGCCGCTTTGGAAAACAGTTTGGCAGTTCCTCAAAAACCTAAACGAGGCCGGGCACAGTGGCTCATGCCTGTAATCCCAGCACTTTGGGAGGCCGAGAGGGGAAGATCACCTGAGGTGAGGAGTTCGAGATCAGCCTGGCCAACATGGTGAAACACAAACTCTATTAAAAATACAAAAATTAGCTGGACATCATGGCGCACACCTGTAGACCCAGTCACTCGGGAAGCTGAGGCGGGAGAAACATTTGAACTTCGGAGGCAAAGGTTGCAGTGAGTTGAGATCGCACCGCTGTACTCCAGCCTAGGCAACAGAGCAAAACATCATC
>NW_016107330.1:6800643-6808677 GCF_001604975.1 Cebus imitator
ACCCGCCTCGGCCTCCCAAAGTGCTGGGATTACAGGCTTGAGCCACCGCGCCCAGCCATATACATTTTTAAAGGATGAATAATATTATGGAATGTGAATTGTATCACAATTTTAAAAAGAGCCTCAGAGATGATGCTAGCTAATAAGAATAATGGCTTGGCCTGGGTGCGGTGGCTCATGCCTATAATCCCAGCACTTTGGGAGGTTGAGACGGGCAGATCACTTGAGGCCAGAAGTTCAAGACCAGCCTGGCCAATATGGTAACCCCTAGTAAAGAACAGCAACCAAAATGGGGGTGTGGTCACAGCAGGGACAGCAGGAAGTGCTCACCAGGAAACTGTGGGTGCAAGCTGGGCAGCCCTTGCTGTCTGAGGAGAGGGAGGAGCTTGGAAGTCTGCCCAGAGCTGTTTGCTGCCCTCATTCCTAGCTGGGAGGCCCCTGCCAGCCCAGGGCCCACTGACCACTCCCTTTCATCCCCTTCTGCCCTCTGCCAGGCCCTGATACCTCTGTGACTATCCCACCACCTGCACAGACCTGTCCCAGTCTTTCCAAAACTTTTTTTTTTAGAGACAAGGTCTTGCTCTGTTGCCCAGGCTGGAGTGCAGTGGCATGATCATAGCTCACTGCAGCCTTGAACTCCTGGCCTCAAGGCACGGGGAAACAAGGACAGGGAAAGAAGTTTCAGGGAGGCTGCACACGGTGCCCCATTCCTATAATCCCAGTGCTTTGGGAGGCTGAGAGGGGAGGATTGCTTGAGCCCAGGAGTTTGAGACTAGTCTAGGGGAGAGAGGGACCCTCCTTAGCTACTCCGGTCCCATGCAGGGCGCAGCATAGCCCTCAGATTCACTCCAGTGCTCAGCCTACCCTGCCCTGCCCAGGGGCATGAGGAAAGAGGGACTCAGGGCAGTGGTTGTAGCCCCAGTGAAGTGACTGAGATCTGGGGCTCCCTCCCCACACTGGATCCCCAAGTCTCCTCACTGTAGGGACCTGCCAACAAGCGCCTTAGCTCCCTGCTGACCTGGAGCGAAGAGGCCCCTCCTTCTTTCTGGAAGCTGCAGCTCTGCTGAAAGCAGAGCTTCAGGCCCAGAGTAGGGAGGCTTTTCCAGGAGGAGGAAAGGACAGGGGCCTGGGTTTCCGGGCATGCTTTCCTGTGGTGAGACATACATTCAACTCTCAAAGAGGTCATCGGATGGTAGGTAGGTAGTGAACGCTGGAGTCAGCCTGCCTGGGCATAAATCCCAGCTCAGGCATTGACTAGCTATGTCATTTTGGGCAGATCATTTGCTATCTCTGAACCTCAGTTCCCCCATCTGTGAAATGGGCAAAACTACAGTGCCTGCCTCTCAGGACTGAAACAAGTTAACAAGCAAAATGTCCTAAGCAAAGTTTCCTGGCTGTTCTAAGTGAGATCTTGATCTTGTCACTCAATTCTTGGCGTTCCGGCTGCAGGAATTAACAAAATCCTCATAATTTAGGGATGAATGCTGGGAAGAAAAGAACCAGAGGTTTGGGATAGAGACTGCAGGGAGGCTGGGGGTATCAGGAAAAGCACTCTGAGGAGGGGACTTTTGAGCAGATTCTCAAAACATAAGGAAGCAGCTGTGTGATGACCTGGGGAAAGAGCATTCTGGGCAAGGGTAACAGCAAGTGCGAAGGCCCTGAGGCAGAGGTGACTTACCTGACACGAACTAGGAACAAAAGAAAGGTGAACGGACAGGAAAATTCCTTGTTGCAGGCCGATTACAGCGTCCCTGACCTCTAGCTGTCAGACAGCAGCAGTGACAGCCCTCCAACTGTGACAAAGAAAGATGTCTCCAGACAGCCAAGTGTCCCCAGGAGGGTGCAGGGGAGGGTTATTGCCCCTGGTTGAAGACCACAGGGTCGGGGAGAGCAAAGATGATAAGGTCGGCAGGTCATAGGGCCAATGGGGCCTGGAAAGCCCCTTCCAGGAGTCAGATGATGGAAAGATCAAAGAGGGTGGGAACGTGACTGGGGAGAAGGGGACACCTGACTCCTGCCCTAGCCCTGCCCAGATGGAGGCTCTGTACTGGCCTCCCTCCACCACAGCCTCTGTGCCACCCCTCCATTGGAAGTGCCCCCAGGGCTCCCTCTCTGATCCACCCCGAGCCCGAGGGGCTGTCCAGGGGTCACCCCTGGCCCCCACTGAGCCTTTGCTCCCTAGGTAGGCCCACCCTGGGATGCAGGTATCAAGGTCTCCAGAAACTGCTCTCAATGGGAAATAAAAACAGCCATAAAGGGTCCTCCCTCCGTCCCCAACTCAGGGTAGGGGAGTTGGGAAGCCCCTTAAATGAACAGCTGCCCTCCCCTCCGGGGGACCCACCTACCCTTTTCTCAGCTCCCTGGGTCTCTGGGTCCCTCTTTCCCAAACTTTTTGTTTTTTGAGGCAGGGTCTTGCTCTGTCGCCCAGGCTGGAGTTCAGTGAATCACAGTTCACTGCAGCCTTGAACTCCTAGGCTCAAGCTGTCTTCCCACTCAGCCTCCAGAGAGGGAAAATACCAAATTATTTTTGGTAGAGACAGGGTCTTACTATGTTGCCCAGGCTAGTCTCAAACTCCTGTGCTCCAGCGATCCTCCTGCCTCGGCCTCCCAAAGTGCTGGGATTACAGGCATGAGCCACCGTGTCCGGCGCCGCCTCACTCAAACATGCTTTCTCTGGGCCTCTCTTGGGCCTTTCCTTGTTTCCCACCTTATCTGCCCCCTTATCCTCCACCATCTCGTCTGTCTGTCCATCTGCTTCACCCCTGCCCCGCCCCCTGCCCGGTCCTTGCCGTATCTGTCCTCTTTGCCTTGATCTCTCTCCCGCTGTCAGCCTCAGTCTTGGTCTCTCCAGCCTCGTCACCCACTGCCCCCCTTCCGAAGTCTGTCTCTCTCTCCCTCAGTGGCTCCAGTGGTTTGGACAAGCTCAGCTCCCTTCTGCCTAGATGACCTCATTCCCAACCACGTGCATGCGCGTGCACACACACACACACTCACTGTCACACACAAATCCACACAGACGCACGCACTCACACAAAGACACAGCGACACATACACACATAGACACATGGAAACACACTCACAGGTGCACATGCCCAGGGACACCAGCACACACTCTCACATGCTCAGTCATGTGCACACGGGTCCCTGGCTAGGTTTATCCCTGAATCTGACGTGGCCCTGCCCACAGTTGGCCTCCGTGCAGGCTGGTCCCATCAAGTCAGGTCCCAGGGAGGGATGAGCAGGGCCACAGTAGGGAGCCCAGGCAGAGCTTGCAAAAAGCAAGCTCTCTGCTCAGACACACCTGGCCCAATCCCTTTGCCAGCCTTTCCACCATCTCCCTCTGGGACTGGGGATCACTCATGGCTCAGGGTCCCTTCACCCCGCTCAGGTGGACAGGCCATCTCCTCTGCCCCCACACGCTCCTCTGCCTTCTGCAAAGGCAGCAGCCCTGGCCAGAGACCCAGAAATCCGGGTCCAGCCAGCTCAGCCACCATCGCTCTGGGAGACCCTGGGCACGTGCCTCAGTTTCCTCCCCTGTCAACAGGAACCTTTACATCGGTCTTGCAGTATTGCCACATGAAGTGGGCACTGGACAGTGATAGGCGTGAAGAATATATGAATAGCCTCCCACCCTCCTCTAGCCTCTAGGGCCTCCCTAGTCTCCCTCTGAGGTTGGCTCCTGCTGGCAGCCTGTCTCCAGAAGAACTTCCTGGCAGACTTGGGGGGTCAGAGGGAAGGGGGAGCCGACCTCATGCCTTCTAATTTGGATTCCTGGGTTTATGGCAGGAAGCGCAGCAAGGCTGACGCTGTAATTAAGGCGATTCCTGAGGCTGCGGGAGGAGGCAGAGAGAGGAGCCCGCCACAGGGCTGAGCCCCCACTTCTTTCCTCCCCCTACCAGAGGCCCCATCCTCAGAGCTTCAGCAGGCTCCTCTGCCTTAGAGCCCAGGCTCTGGAACTCCACTTTGCATCATCCCAGGAAATCAGAGATGAGCAGCTACATCCCAAGGGTCACACAGCACAAGATGGCAAGTGCCTGAGCCACCCCTGGGGGCCTCCCTCTGCCACCTGTGGTCTGGCTGGGGGTGCAGAGAGAGCCTAGACACGTGGCTTCTTTGTTCCATCCACCCCAGACCCCAGGCTCCCTCTTTGCTGAGACCCCTCCCCCTGCATTCCTGAGGTGTCTGGGCAGAGTCCGGCAGAGCTGTGGCAGGAGGGGCAGCTCCCCCACCCAGGGGTCAAGGCCAGGGCAGCAGCCAGGCCTGAGCACCGAGCAGTCTCCAGCGGAGGCCTGGGGCTGTGCTGGGTGTGTAAGTGCTGGGGGGCGGGGGACGGGAAGACTTGGGGGCTCACTGTCCACGGGCTGGAGCTTTAATTCTCACTCTGCTCCTCTGTGTGACCCCGGCCCTCTTCTTGGAGTCTCAGTGTTCTCATGTATACAAAGTATGCCACCATCACTGGGGAGGCCAGTTCTCCTTCCTGCCCTGGGCTGAGCTCAGGGCGCAGCCCAACCAGAGCACCCATGGGGCCTTCACCAGCCCTCCCCGATCTGGTCCCCGCCCAGCCAGGCTCTGTGGCCTTGGGCAGCCCCTGCTCTTTGGGCCACCACACCTTCCTTGGTAAAAATGAGGAGCTTGGACGGTCAGGGTCTCCCACTCTGGGACTTCTCAAGCCAATACAGATCCAAAAAATCAGGGACAGGCTGGGCCTGTAATCCCAGCACTTTGGGAGGCCGAGGTGGGCGGATCAGTTGAGGTCAGGAGTTCCCGACCAGCCTGGCCAACATGGTGAAACTCCATCTCTACTAAAAATACAAAAATTACCTGGGCATGGTGGCACACGCCTGTAATCCCAGCTACTGGGGAGGCTGAGGCAAGAGAATTGCTTGAACCCAGGAGGTGGAGGTTGCAGTGAGCCAAGATCACACCACTGCCCTCCAGCCTGGGCAATAGAGCGAGACTCCATCTAAAAAAAAGAAAAAAAAAGGCGGATCTTCTGGGTGACTGAAAAAAGTTTTCATTTCAGATTTTCAAAAAATTAAAAAAAAAAAAATCTGGCCTAGGCCAGGCTCACTGGCTCATACCTGTAATCCCAGCACTTTGGGAGGTCGATGCCGGTGGATCACCTGAGGCCAGGAGTTTGAGAGCAGCCTAGCCAACATGGTGAAACCCTACCTCTACTAAAAATACAAAAATTAGCCAGGCACAATGGTGAACGCCTGGAGGCTGAGGCAGAAGAATCACCTGAACCTGGCAGGTAGAGGTTGCAATAAGCCAAGGTGACTGAGCGGGATTCTGTTTCAAGAAAAAAAAAAAAATCAGGGCCAGGCTTAGGTGGGCACTGCCCACGTGTCGCTCCGTGGGCCCCTCTCAGCTCCCAGCCAGCGGGGGACAACTTTGCCATAGACCACTTTGATTCTGGGTGGAAACTGGGATTCCAACCCAAAGGTCAGGCAGTTTGAGGGGTAGGGGGCCGGGGCTGCATGTCCGAGAGTGTGTGTGTCTGTAGTGGGCACGTGAAGGCCGGGAGAACACTGCTGAGGAGGGGGTGTCGCTCCCACCCCATAAAGGGCCAGGGCTGCCTGTCGGGCTCCAGCCTGGGCTCCACGAAGTGAACACTGGGGTCTGGGTCCGGGTAGCAGATAGGGATCAACGCAGGGCGGGAGGGGCGCCGGGCATTCCTCCAGCTGGGGAGAAAGGGGGCTTTGTTGCCTGAAACTGAGCCGCCCCCGGTCTTCTTGCATGCCCAGGCACTCGGCCAAGGATGGAGAAGCTCACATGGTGCAGGCGGGGGTGCGGAGGCCTCTCCTGAAACTTCGGCCTGCCTCGGCCCTGCCGTTCCTGGTCAACCGCTCCCTCCTCACAGCCTAGGGCCCACACAGGCCCATCAAAGGATGCTGATGCCAGCCTGGGAGGGAGCTTGCCTGGGGACTGGAGTCCAGGGAGAGAGAGATTGGAGTGGTGGTGTCAGGACTAGGGAAATACCCGCACCGCAGCGGAGGGAGGGGTGAGCAGCATTCTGGGCGCTCACACACGCTCGTCCAGTCTCCCCCACACCCCAGGAGGGAGGTACTGTCAGGCCCATCTTACAGATGCTCAGCAAAGGGAAGGCATGCAAGTTAGTGGCAGAAAAGGAGCTGCAAATCAGTCCTCTGACCCCAAAGCTCCAGTCTTGGAGACTCAGGGACACCTGAGAGAAGGAGGGGGCTGCCAAGTCATCCCCAATCTGTCCCCATTTGAGGCTTCCCTCTCTAAGTGCCTGTACAGAGCAGCTAGGCCCGGGGCTGGTGCCAGCCACAAGCTTCCAGGGTTGTGAGATTAAATGACCCCAGCACAGACCAGTATAGCTCTCAGTAGGTATTTAAAAAGTGCTCATTGGTGCCCTGGGTGACAAGTCCATGTCTCTCTCTTAGGCCTGTGTCCCCCACCTGCGCCCTGTGGTCGCTTCCCCCAGGCCTGTCTTTCAGGGATTGGGGTCTTCCTGGCTTCCAGCCGACTTGTGGCCTCCTTCTCCTGCCCATGGCTCCCTGCTGGGAGGCCCCCAGGGCTCCCCTCCTGCCCCACAGGTTCTGCTTGCAGCCTCCTCTGCCCTGGAGCTCCTTCACCTCTGTGGTCTCCCTTTTGGGGGATGGGGGACAGGAGGTCTGGGGCATAGAGACAGCCACAGGGGGCAGCAGGGCCTCCAGTCTGACCTGGAGGCCCTGCAGGTGGGGGAGGGGGGAGGAGGGCTCTGGAATGCACAACCTCTGGCCATACCCTCCCTCAGACATGGGCAAAACACAAAGCGCCTTCCTTTGTCCCCAGCCTGTGCTTAATAGGATTGGAGGCTGGGGGTGGGGATCCGGCCTCTGCTGGGGGACACCCTCCTGCGCAGCCACAATGGGGCCCTGTGACATCACGCTGCCCCCCGCCGTGATGTCAGAGGCCGCCACAATGGACCTTCCCAGTCTCCCAGACTGGGGGTGGGACAGATGGCTGGGGCAGGGGTCGTGGGGCAGGGCCAGGACACCTGCGCCCTTGGAGGCTCAGCCCGGGCGGGCCAAGGTTCTGAAGAGCACGCCGGCAGGGCCAGGCGGCATTGGCTGCAATTCCACTAAGGGCAGGCAAATAAATTGACTTTTCTTTGGTGTGAGTCAACACTTAGACCATTTTTTTATATAAGGGGACAAAAAAAGTAAAAGTTGAGATATTCTCTGCCTCTTATCCTGGCTTGCCGTCACCACCTGTCAGTTAAGGGGCACTGATCGGCTTCCTGCTGCCCACCCTTCGGGTAAAAATAAAATCCTCCTCAGGGCAACAAGGCTCAGACCCTGCCCACCCCTCCAGCCTCGTCCCTCCCTGCCACGTGGCCCCTTGCCCTCTGCTTCAGCCACACTGGCCTTCCTTCAGCTTCTGAGCCTAACAAATGCTATTCCCCTAGCCTTGGAACACCGTTCATTCTTCCCTACCATCTCAACCTTCAGACCTCTCCTTAGACACCACCTCCTCCAGGAAGGCTTCCTGACACTCCAACACTAAGCATGTTGCCCAATTCCTGGGTCCTACAGCCCCCACGCCTGTCATATCACAATATTTATATTTCAAGTATTCTCTCCCCCAGACTAGGAGTCTCCTGGGATCCCCGCCCCCCGCCCTTGCTCTGTCCCCAGCACAGAGCAGCATTCATTCATCGAATATGTGGGGGTACCCACTGGCTGTCAGCTCTGGGGATCTAAAGGAAAAGGCCTGTCCCCATCCTCACGGAGCTGGCCGCTGAGTGGAAGGCAGGGTCAGTGATAGGTAAGCATCTCACCACCTGGAGCTACAGCAGCAGAGTCAAAAGCAGCACAGATGAAACGTGGTAGAGGTTGGATGCACCTTTAAGATGGGTGATGAGGGCATCCTCTTCCAAGGTCTTACGCAGGAGCTGGTAAGATCATGCTGAGGATGTGGGGAAGAGCTGCAGGCAGTGAATGGCATTTAGCAAATCTCAGGAATCTTGTGTAGAGACTGAGTCAGATGTGATAAAATGGAAAAAATTTAAAAAAAAAAAAAAAA
>NW_016107330.1:6809982-6815487 GCF_001604975.1 Cebus imitator
TTTTTTGAGACGGAATCTCGCTCCGTTACCCAGTTTGGAGTGCAGTGATGCGATCTCGGCTCACTTCAACCTCCGCCTCCTGGGTTCAAGCGATTCTCCTGCCTCAGTCTCCCAAGTAGCTAAAATGACAGGTGTGTGCCACTACACCCAGCTAAATACAAAAAAAAACTTTTGTATTTTTAGTAGAGATTTAGTTTCATCATGTTGGCCAGGCTGGTCTCGAACTCCTGACCTCAGGTGATCTGCCCTCCTCGGCCTCCCAAAGTGCTGGGATTACAGGCATGAGCCACTGCACCAAGCTTGCAAAGGTCTCTTGGCCTGGAAAGGTGGGTGCAATTTCCACTGACAGAAATAGGGAGGGAGGTGTGAGGGGGTGGGCGGGGGTTCATGGTGAACTGAGGGCAGGTCCGGGAGTCTGGACCCCATTAGAGTACAGGGCGGGGGTGCAGAGTCTGTCCTGTGCCCAGGCGCTGAGACTGGTTGGGCAGGCGCATGAGGCCTGGTCCTGGGGGAAAGGCCCCTCCACCCAGCAGGAGACCTGATCCTGCAGCCGCCTGCTGTGCCAGCCCAGTGCGGAAACTGCATCCGTCCATCCATCAGGCTGCTGAGGCCGTGGGGAATGTGATGAGGCTGCTGAAATGGGGCCTGGGCCCAGCAGGAGAAAGGGGCCCCACCCCGGGCAGGGGTGGGATGTGGCTGCAGCTTCCCAGAAACTGGGTCTGGTTCTGCCGACAGAAACTGGCTGATGGTTTGGACTGGAAAGCCAGACCCAGAGGGCTGGAGTGGGGCCTGCTGGCCGGGCTACCTGGGCTGCCCAGCGCTGCCTGGGGAGAGGGTGCCAGGAGTGGGGAGGGGCAACTCTGTGGTGGGGGCAGGGGCCCCTTGTCTCAGCCAGGACAGACTTCCTGGAGCCTTCCTCACTACAGACAGACAAACTGAGCCCCCATGACACCAAGGGACATGCCTAGGACTCCACAGTCAAGTCAAGAGGAGGCGCCCAACCGAACCTCTGTCTCCCCTTCCCAGTCCAAGGGTCTTCTTGCCATTTCCTAAAAAGAACCCCAAAGTCCCCAAATGTCACTCAGCAGAAGGCAGCGGGATCATCTGACCCTTGTCTCCTATGTTGTTCTGTCACCTCCTAGCTGTGGGAATTTGATGACTGTACCCTCACTGAGCCTCAGGGTTCCCAGAATGGGATAAATATATACCCCCCAGGGTCATTGTGACCCTTGCCTAAAACAGTGTGGGTCTCGGTTGGGCACGGTCACTGGCACCGTGGCAAGTTAAAACCGTGTCACCTGGCACCAGCCTTAGATTTCCTAATTAATTAGCAACTCCTAGAGGAACGGGCAATGCTAGAGAAACACCCACCTCCTACGATGGTAGGCGTTCAGAAACGCTCCACTGCTTCTTACCAGCTTTTGTGGTCCCTTCCAGCCAGCCAGAGGGAGCGTAGGACCATTGCACAGCACTTAACCGTGCTCCCAAAACCCATGTCTGCCTCCACAGGGCCCTCAGATCTCAAAAGCCCAGCCCTTGTCCTCCCAGTTGATTTGTTTATTGAACAAATGTTTATTGAGGGCCTGCTGGGTACCAGACACAATTCCAGGGAGGGGCAATGTAGGCAAGAAGCACAGCATGGGCGAAGGCTCAGAGGGTCCGAGCTGAGGACTCAGGCACTTCCCGTACCCATTCATTTGCCCTCTGTTCTAGCAGCATCTATGGTGTGCCAGGACTCATCCCAGGCCCTGGGCTACAGCTGGAGCTGAGGGGGTGTGAATGGGGAGGCAAGCAGAGAGCTTGCCTGTCCCTCTAAAATTTGCTAATGAATTAGGAAATCTAAGGCTGATGCCTGGTGACGCCGTTTTAACTTGCCATGCAGACTGGGAGCAGCAGAGAAAGCAGGCACCTCCCTGCCCAGTGCCTGCTTCAGGGCTTTGCTGGATGTCTCGAAGGCTCACCAAGGCCCCTGCAGCTCAGAGCCCACTTCTCAGCTGAGAAGACCAAAATTAGAGATGAAGGTTCTGCTTGGGGTGGGAATGAGGGCAGGGCTGCTGTCCTACGGCCGCTCCTGGCACAAGAGCCTAGGGGTTAGCGTGGCATAAGAGGTGTAGGAAGCTTGTCTTGGCCAAATGAAGCCCAGATGTTGGAGGGGAGACCTAAACCCCACCCACAGAGGTCTGGAGTCAGGGCCAGGCTCTTCTGAGACACTTCTTCTCCACCAGTGGACTCCTACTTGAGCTTGACCTCAACTTGGATGGTTCCCCCTCCCGACAGCCTGTCTGGACTTTCTAGGCTGGGTCAGGTGCCTCCCCTGCCCACCAACCTCTGACTCCTGTAACACCCAGCTCTGCCCCGTCTTAGCCTGGGTCCTACTCTATTACTATTGCTGCCCCCACCAGACTGAGAGCCCCATGAGGGCAGACAGGGGCCCTATCCATCTTTGTGGACTTGTGCCCAGCCTGGCATAGAGTAGGGAATGGCCACAGAACAGCAAACCATCTGGGTGCCTGGGGCGTGGGGCATGGTTGCATTTGGAGACTGTGGACAGGTTATGGTGCCACGGTTTCCCTAGAACCAGTGCTTCTCAGACCTTATCTAGGGAAGTGTCCATGATGGCAGAGAGGGGAAAGGGTGGTTCTGGCTAGTTTTGTAGCCTCCCTCCCCTCAGTGTTCAAATCTGTAAAATGGGACAATAATAGCATCTACCTTGAAGGACGGTTGGAAGAATTAAGTAAGTAAACACAGACAAAGTGCTTAGAACAGTGGGTGGTGCTCAGAAAACCTTGTGTAAGTGTTTGCTGATACCTGATCTTAAACGCAACGTTCCTTCTGCTCTGAGTTGGTTTGTTTTTTCTCTGATGATATTAACTTTGATCACTTGGTTGTCGTGGTGTCTGCCAGGTTTCTCTACTGTAAAGTTGCTTTTCATTTTCTCTCTGATTTTTTTTTTTTTTTCTTTTGAGACGGAGTTTCACTCTTGTTACCCAGGCTAGAGTGCAATGGCGCGATCTCGGCTCACCACAACATCCGCCTCCCGGGTTCAGGCAATTCTCCTGCCTCAGCCTCCTGAGTAGCTGGGATTACAGGCATGCACCACCATGCCCAGCTAATTTTTTGTATTTTTAGTAGAGACGGGGTTTCACCATGTTGACCAGGATGGTCTCGATCTCTTGACCTCGTGATCCACCCACCTCGGCCTCCCAAAGTGCTGGGATTACAGGCTTGAGCCACCGCGCCCGGCTTCTCTCTGATTTTTTTTAACCCTTTCTGTACTTCCCTACTGCCTTTCTTCGGAGGAGTGTCCAGTCGACAGTCCAGGCAGGGGGCAAGTAAGCTTTACCCACTAGAGGGAAAGAATCCATTCCTTTGAAATTCATCTTTAAAGAAGGTTTGCCTAGTCTCTCTCCACTTATTTATTTATTCAGGCATTTATTTTTCTGTTTTTTTGAAATGAGGTCTCACTCTGTCACCCAGGCTGAATTGCAGTGGCACAATCTCAGCTCACTGCAACTTCTACATCCCAGGCTCAGGTTATCCTCCTGCCTCAGCCTCCTGAGTAGCTGGGACCATAGGCAGGTGCCACCATGCCTGGTTAATTTTTTGCATTTTTCTTTTCTTTTTTTTTTTGAGATGGAGTCTCGCTCTGTTGCCCAGGCTGGAGTGCAATGGTGTGATCTCGGCTCACTGCAACCTTCGCCTTCCAGGTTCAAGCGATTTTCCTGCCTCAGCCTTCTGAGTAACTGGGATTACAGGCACCCACCACCATGCCTGGCTACTTTTTGTATTTTTTTTAGTAGAGACAGGGTTTCACCATGTTGGCCAGGCTGGCCTTGAACTCCTGACCTCAGGTGATCCACCCTCCTTGGCCTCCCAAAGTGCTGGGATTACAGGCATGAGCCACCACCCAGCTGGGCTGGGTGTTCTTATTGCTACAGGGGTGTCTCTGCATCTAGGCCCTCTAGGAGACAGATCTGGATTTGCTTTGATTTAAAAATAAAGCTTCCCGTCCTGCCAATTGTAGGGTCTATTGGGGACTGCAGACAGCTGCTCATCAGGCTTTGAGCATCGGACCTGTCCATGGCCCACGGATATACGTGTTCTCACATGTCCAGGGCTCCAGAGAAGAGAGCACATGCTAAGCCGCTTCCCGAATTCATTCCTGCTCATCAGCAGGGCCATGGCTGAGTTGCTTTGGGAAAGGGACTGGTCTTGATGTGCCCTCATAGCCCAGATTGCTGTGGGTTTGCAAGCTGCAGGCTGACTCCCTGCTGGGCCAACAGCTTTGTCAGTGGTAGTGACAGTAGCCATAGCCCAGCCATAGAGCTCTGGTGGCCACCTGGGTCAGGACAGGCCAGGGTCAGGCACCAGGAAGGCCCGACTCAGCCACCGTATCCAGCACACGCAGGCAGCCCAGTGCTAATGGGAGGAAGGCCCAGCAGGTGCTCCCTGCACTCCCATTGCTCACCCAACCCCAGCCACACCTGACACAGGGGATCAGATGTCTCATGGATGCCCCGTGGGCCAGGACCCAGAGGGCGGCATCTCTCCTGCAGCAGCAGGGTTCAGGGCAGAGCGTGCCAGCCTTGAGACCCCAGGGCAGGCAGAACACCCTCTCAACTTCGCCAGCACCTCTCCTGTATCTCCCCAGAGCTCCAGGCTGACAGTCAAGAACCCTGGCTTCCAGGCCTGCCTCTACCAGTGGCAACAATCATACCACTCCCTGCTTAAAACCTTCAGTGCCTCCTTATTGCCCTCAGCTTGAAATCCCCACTCCTGGGCCTGTCTTACAAGGCCCTGCAGACCTCTCCAGTGCCCCACGTCATGCCTTAATAACACCAAATTGCTTGTGGTTCCCTTGCACAACCATGTGGTTTCTCGCCCCCGCACTCACTCTGCATCACCCCTCCCTTGGCTTCTCTGGTTAACTCCTAGTAGTCTCTGAGGTCTCAGCTCTGGGCCCGTCTCCTCCAGGAAGTCTTCCTCCTGGGCCTTAGATCATCTGCTCCCTGGTTATGTTCCTGGTAACCTTTGTTTGACACCTTCCTAATCCCCACTGTGAATGACCTCTGACATGCAGGGTGGCAACCAGTACAGTGGAGAAGGCTCAGGTTTGAAATTAGGACTCTGGCCGGGCTTGGTGGCTTATGCCTGTAATCCCAGCACTTTGGGAGGCTGAGATGGGCGGACCATCTGAGGTCGGGAGTTTGAGATCAGCCTGACCAACATGGAGAAACCCCTTCTCTACTAAAAATATAAAATTAGCCAGACGTGGTGGCTCATGCCTTTAATCCCAGCTACTAGGGAGGCTGAGGTAGGAGAATCGCTTGAACCCAGGAGGTGGAGGTTGCAGTGAGCTGAGATCACGCCATTGTACTCCAGCCTGGGCGACAGAGCGAGACTCTGTCTCAAAAAAAAGAAAGAAAGAAGGAAGGAAGGAAGGAAGGAAAAGAAAGAAAGAGAAATAAATAAATAAATAAATAAATAAAGACTAGGACCCTGGCT